>NC_056062.1:72152142-72289642 GCF_016772045.2 Ovis aries | reverse complement strand
GTAATATTTGGCATTCTAGAAAGTACTATCTCTTTAAAGGTATTAGCATAAAGATAGCACATTTGTTTATTATGCTTCCAAATCAGCTCCTAGTATCTCTGCCACAGGTAACAATTGACTTTTCAGGCTTCAAGTTAATAGCCTTGTCTCTTGCTTGTAGGGATCAATATTAGTATTAATTAATCACCATTATCGGCACTAGGATCTGGTTCTATTTGTTGTTACATCAGCAAAATATCAATATAGAAAGTGGACTCTCTGATCGTCATGGCAACTTCATCTCTTGGGTCAAAGAAAGTTTATCTTATCTGTGCATAGAGAGTGGCAAACTGTTTAGGGATCTAGTTTGAACTCTAAGAACATTGATTTAGTTTTTGTTTGCGAATAGAGGCTGAATTCCAATCACAAGGGATAGGTAAGATTTAAATATTAATGCCGAAAGGCTTGTCTGAGAGGGTGTCATACCATTACAGTCAGACTGTTTTTGAGATGACAAAAAGGTAGAGAATTGTCTAGCCAGGATTATTTAAAGCCTTAGTAATTTGTGCTTTTGACAAATGCTTCTAAAAATGAATATATGATAGTTACTGGGTAGAACTGATTTTGGTCAAGATTTTAGGTGTTAAAATAAGCTCTTATTTTTTTCTCTTTCATCCCTCTCTCTGGGTCTATTATAATATAGCCACTATTTTTTAAAAAGTGCTTTTGAGGACAAGTTTTGCCTCATGATGGGTACAAGATAAGCAGCCCCATGTCTCAGCCAGAGAGTTTTGCTCTGAAAGGTCTAAGAAACAAGTGTTATAGGACTGTTTTTGTGTTAACAAATATTCGTTACTAATAAAGGAAATCCTAATGTAGTAAGCTCAAAGGATAGATGTCTCTGAAGGATGTTTGCAGAGATAATAAAAGAACCTAAGTTGCCAAAGCCAGGAAATAAAAGAGATGCTATTTATATATATATATATATTTCTAAGATATAATGATTGCTTAAAATGAACTTTTTTTTTTCTAAATTGGATCCTTGGAAATTAATTATTTTAAAAAATTATGCTAAATATTAAAAATTGGATTTAGAAATGGTACCTGAAATGCTCTACTTTATTCTTGAGGTTGTGGGCACTAAATAAACTTAAATATGTGTGTTTATGGGGAAGCTGTATACATATCTTATGATTTTGGAGATTTTAAAAATGAATGTAAAATGCCTGATGGTTATAACCAATGTCATATAATTGCTTATTCATTCCAGGCATTGTCCATGTAATAGCTGGAAAGTCAACTCTTTATATAGTCTGCAAGGCAGTGCTATTTATTATTTAATATTCTGGTAATATCCCCATGAGTGTAAAAAAAAGGAATATGTTTATAAGAGGCTCTAGTGTAGTATTTAGTATTAAATAGGCCTTCAGTTAATCTGGGCATCTGCCACCGGCTACTGCCCCTTTGAATTGCTAGAAGTTGTTGAATGGCCTTAATCTGATGTGTTGTTTTTTTTAAATGATTTGACTTTTGATGATATTAGATGTATCCTAATCAGCTACCACAAATGTATGTAAAATATAGCTTTTATGTAGGCTACCACACGTGTGCAGAGTTTTAATAGTCTACATAAAGCTGCTGTGCCTAGTTTCTGTACAACCTACTAAAAAAGGTATTTGAAAAGTTTGTTTAAACTTTAAAATGAATCTAAAATTATCTCCAAATAGTCAGGCATTTATTGAAGATATAGTTACTGTTATTTTTTAATTGATTCCCTTCTTAGAAAGAGAAATCCTTTTGGAGATATGAATTTGTAAAACTTTGTGGATATCTGTTGTTGAAACAGTTCATGAGAATTTTCAACAAGTTGACATCTATATAATATTGTATCTGTAAGATATCTTGTGAGTTGCTTGACATAGGTCTTTCAGCCATAGTTTCTGAAATTATTTATTTCAAAATTTGGAGAAGTCTTTAAACTTGAATTGAGTGAATAATCAATTATAAAACTTAGAGACAAATATTTGATCTTTGCAACCTATTAATCTGGAACTTTTAATTTTATTATTGGTTGCTTCTTTGTAATATAAATAATGGTGTGCTCTTTAAGATAAAAGACTTGCTTTACTGTGGTATATTCTCATATTATTGTAAGCCTGCAATAAACTGGAAGTTAGAAGATGAAAAATAGTGAATAAACAAATATTTAATTTCAGTTGAGGACTGGATTCCTCTGATTGTGTGTCAAAAAATAACTAAAAATTGTATACTACTAAGTGGCTTTAAAGAATAAAAAATAAAAATACACTCGATACTGTCCATTTCTCTCTTGCTTACTACATTTAAATTACCTAATTTAGAATACAAGTTTTAAAGATTATCAGATAATTCAATTAAAAGTTCTGAGTATTTTTAATTCAATGATAAAAATTTGTGTTATAACTTAGTTTTAGCATATTTGGTATCAAGAACTTTTTTAATGGATTTAAAACAATTTCTTATAGTAATGCAAAAAGAGAGAAAATCACATTGCAAGTAGAAGCTGGTTTAGTTCTCCATTTATGTTAGAAAATATAAAATGCCATACACTAGTTAGACTCCTTCCTTGCTGTCTGCTGAGAAGTTCAAAGGCATTTTGAAAAAATAAGACCCTGTGAATTTAGTGGGAATCTTTTGGAATGCTGTACAAATTATTCTTGTGCTTTCCCATTTGTTGTGTACAAATTGCTTTCATGGTGTGCATTTTCATCCATGTCAACATACATCACTGTAACACATTATGATGTTTTATAACCCATACCTATATAATTAATGTATGTATTTATATGAATAAATTTTGTGGATAAATTTTATGCTGCTCTTAAAATACTTTCAAAATATAGTTCAGTGAAAATTTAAATCAGAGCTGAATGGAATATTGACAATATTGCCTATTAATGAAAATCTTATATCCATCATAAAAGTTGTTCTTTTGATTTTTAAGGAAAATAAGCAAGTGGACAGTTGCTTATACTAACATAGAGTACTTATAGCCATACTATATGTCTGTATTTCAGTCTCGTCAGTTTTGTATAAAAATTATGTAACAGATACTTTGTTTGAATTAAAAACTGTCAAACTCATGATCTATGTCACAGTTGATTCCTTACCCAACTAGTTTATGTATCGGAGTACATTATTTATATCATTAGAGTAGTGGGACAGCTAATGTGGTTTTGCCAACAGCATTGAAAATTTAAACACTTTTTTTCCTCCAAGGCTCCAGTCAATAGGAATAGTTAAAAAGATTTTTAATTTTCTGACTTGCTTTTATTTATTTGGTGTAAAACTGTCCGAATTTATATTTACACATTTATCAATTAGGTCTTCTTTCTCTTGAAGTGCCATCCTGAAATTCTCATATTGATAGCCTTTCTGCCACATTGCCATGAAAATAATCATATTTTCTGATGATATTTGACTTGCACCTAAGTACTTTTGCAGATTTTGGATTTATTGGGCCTCCCATAGCCAATAACAAGCTTAGTGTGCAGGAGAGACTGACCACCATGGGACTTGTGCAAATCTGAAATATTCACGAGTTCATTTGCAAATATATTAGGTAGCTGCTAAAAATATCACCCCACTTCTTAACAATGTGCATCTTGGACAAACAGGCGCATATTTTGTCATCAAGTTGCTTAAGCCTCTGAAGTCAGGGCTACAACTGGGTCAGATGATAAGATGAGCACAACAGAGAAACGAAGAGAGCGTCTGATAAAACCTGATTGATTGATGTCTGGCTTCCCCACCATCACAGGCAGTTGACAGTTAGTTTGGGATCAGATGATTTGGCTTTTGCGATAGAAGATGGGGCCTGGTAGGCAAGCCTGAAGGACAAAAAGGTCGGTTTCTGTGTAGTGTCAAGTAATACCGAGCTCCCACAAGATGGGACATTATTAATATTTCATTCTTTCTTTTTTAGGTCCAGGCCCTAACAATTGATAGTCTCTTAAAGGCATGAAGATTCAGTCTACAAACAAAAATGTGTGACTACCTTCCTGTTTTGTTTAACTCAATGTTGTTACATGGTTTATGTCATAAGGGCAAGGGCATATGTTTAGTTAATAATTATGTGCTATTTTATGTGATATTTTACAATATATAATGGCGTTTGCATATTTCATTTTATTATAGTCTTATAGGGTAAAAATCATGACACATAAACTGGATAAATTTAATATTTAAAAACTAGTTTTTATGGAGAAATACAGATTTACTGAGGGGAAATTACAATGTAAATTAATCTAGAGTTATCAGCTCCAGGTGTTTGGGTATCACAGATTATGAGAAGCTTAGGTGAAAAATATTCTAGTACATGGTTTAGCCATGCCAGAGTCTGGGAAAACCTTACTTGGCCCAATGGGAGAACTTTATATTTTGTACAGGTCTGTGGTTAGTGAATGACTGTGGCTGTCATTTGCTGAACTTTATTCTTGCTGGTGCTAGGATTAATAGACTGTTTCTTTGTATTTTAATTATGGAAAATCCAAATTCTGGGCACATATTACAATCAACTAAAAATATATTAGTTTATATGCTACTACAGAACAACATTGTAGATCACTTTTGAATCTGAACATAATTAATAGTAGATATTGATTATATCTATTATTAGGTAAATTAGATAAATTTTGTCTGCTGTTAGAAGAAACAAGGAAGGGAAGAAAGAAAATAAATCAAAGTAGCTAGTTTTAGAGTAAAATGTTTCCCAGTGTTAGTTAGCCATGAAAAGTAATATAACTGTTACAGTATTGGAATTTGGACAGCTTGGATTTGAATTTAGATTTAGGACAGTTTGATACTTTAGAAATCCTTTAGGATGTATCGCTTTTCTCTTGAGTTTTAAGGGTCAGATCTCTAAAGGACAGTTGGGTCTTAGCTAATACTGGAGGCTTAATACCAGCAGGATGAATTCTGCAAGGTGCTGTATTGCTGATAGTATAAGTGGAATACTGTATGAAAGCCCTTGCACCGAAACCTGAAGTGGCACTCTTAATAACTGATCAGGGAAGGGGGCTAATGGCCATTTCAGCTGTGATTAGTAATACATCCAAGAAAGGTGCCATAAGAAAAGGACCTAGTCTCTTGTACATACATTAATATGGAACAGAGAAATGTGTGTGCCTATCTCTCTCTCTCTCTCACTCTCTCTCAGGAATAATGAACAATCATAAGTGTGGTTACAAAAACTTTTTCAGAAAAGATACTTCAGGCAAAGGAGCACTTCTGTGATTCTGTGCTGATGGTTACATTGCTGATGGATGTTGTTTACTGGTGGTAGCTAATAATGGTCAACACTTTTTGTAACATCAGGGAAAGAAGAACACAGGTGAATTTCCACAGCACAGTTGCTGCATAAGTCTGTGATGACATTTCTCAGTTATTCAGTAACAATGATGTTTCATTTTACGGTGGTGTACAGTTGTAAAATGCAAATTGTTTTGATAAATATTAGAGGTTTTTTTTTCTTTTTTGAGTATCCATGAACAGGTGTCTAAAGTTTATTTGCTTTTCTGTGTGTATGCATGTGCGCACACACACACACACACACACACACACACACACACACACACTATCATAGATTATCTAATACTGCCTTCTCAACCCCTTTATTCCTTTAGTGTTTTCTGTTTGTTTCTGTTATTCCATGTGGCTTTGAACTGCATACTCTTTTGCATATGGGTAAGCTACTCCTGAAAAATGTCTAATTATACATTGAGGAAAATTAGAATCGACAAATGAAAAAGGTGTCACATCATAAACATAATTAAGATCAGCAGTCCTTATAAATAGAAAGCAGCAATCAGCTCTGTGGTCAGCTAGACTCCAATTTCTTGATTAGTTTCTACAGCTTCAGAAATCTCATTTTGAGGAAGAGTGTGAATTTGAGATGCAGTGGCTGGAATGATTCGTCTGCAGTTCACTTCTATGTTTTTTAGTCCTTGGTTTGTAAGTTTACATTTTGAAGAAAGAAACAAGAGGGTTGAAGTGTAGGATGTAACCAAGGAAGAGTTTTAAGGATTTGTTTTCTCTAAATTGGTTACCACCAGTGTTCTTTATACTGAGAAATAATCTCTTAGGTATGACCAGAGGTGAAACAAATGTTGAATGCATGTTGTTATTAGCCCAAGGAAGAAAAATTCATTATTGCATATTTAATCAAGAACTTTTAGCCTGGGATCCATGGACTTTTAAGAATTCATGAATATCCAGACATTTTATACAAAATTTGGGGTATTCAAGAATTTTGTTGCTGTAAGTCCTCCAGTGGGTGTCCTTTACAATTGACATCTGATTTTTTACATCACTGCTTATTGTATGTTCTATGATCTGTTTGTTGCTTTTCTGTCTGACTTGATCACCAAGTGTACCATGATCATGTGCCATTTCCCTTCCCAGTCTCTACCCTGACTGGCCCCCATAAACCTACATTCAACGACATTTTATCTTTGCTGGTCTTCTTTTTGTTCCTTGAACATGCCAAGCTGCTTTTCTTTTTGAAATGTCATTTCCCTAGATTTCCATATGGTTGTCTTCTTCTTATCATTCACTTTTCACTTCACATGTCAACTCTTAAAGACCTCCCTTAGCCTGCATTAAAATTTTCTGTCCCCCTACATGCCTTAATTTGCTCTCTAGCCCATTACCCTATTTTATTTTCATTCTACTGATATTTATCTGAAATTATTTTCTTTATTGATTTGTTAGTATGCATACTTCTTTATTAAATGATTTCTCACTAGAATCTAAGCTCAGTGGACAGAACCTGGTCTTGTTCACTTCTATACCTCTAGTTGCTGCAAGAGTACCTGGCACATAGCAAACACTCAAAGAATATTAGCTGAATGAATGGATGAATGAATGAAAAAAAATTTTTTAAACTCAACATCATTTCCTGTGATACATCTTTTAATAAAAGTGGTTTTGCAGTTTTCCATACAAAAGAAAAAAAGAGTTATCCACATGCTTTTTATTTAAATTAAAAACTCCCATTTCTTCATTCAGTAGTCATTAAACAGACATAGAATATGTACCAATTGTGTGTACTATGTTAAAGCACAGGGAGGGGAAAATAAAAAACACACTATGGTCTGTCCTGTCAGGTAGCATATTGCATGGTTAAGGAGAAAGGCACAAATACTGTGCATTGGGTTATGTTCTTGATAGATGAAAGTATAAAGAAATATGGGTACAAAGATACCTCTGTTTCTTAGGATAAGACTCTAGGATGAGATCTTAAGTTGGATCTTGACTTAGGAGTTGAAGATTCAGTCAGGACAAGAGGGAATTGCATCCTGGCAGAATCAACGGTTTGGCCAAGAGCAGAAAGGCGTTAAAGAACACACGTTTTTCAAGGTCTAGTGAGTAGTTGTGAGCAAAGATGATGGAACATGGAAAACAGTGACAGAAGGCAGCTTGAACTTGATTTGAGACCAGGTTTTCTGCCGTTGTTGCTGAACGCATTGTTTTACTTTCAGGGTTTTGTGTTTTTGAAAAGTTTTTTAGTTCATTTTTAATTGAAAGATAATTGCTTCACAATATCGTGTTGGTTTCCGTCACACATCAACAGGAGTCAGCCATAGATATATGTATGTCCCCTTCCTCTTGAGCCTCCCTCCACCCCCCACCCCTCTAGGTTGTCACAGAGGAACAGGTTTTTAAAGGGCTTTGTGTGCTGTGTTAAATAACTTGAACTCATTCTTTAGGTAATTGATGGTCAATGCAGATACTGAAAAATAGAGCCTGATTAGCGCATTGTAAATGTGTGTGATGATTACCAATTTGGTATAGGAGAAGACAAGAAAATCATGAGCCAATAGTGGGTTTTAGTCAACTTTCACTGTGAAATTTAACAATTATTGTTATCGCAAATTTCGCCTTAGACTTCTGTGCTACCTTCTAACTTCTAAATGTCAATTTAATGACAGCATTGTAGTGGATGGTTGAAACAGTCACTCAGGGTATTCAGTAGTTTAGTATGAATATTTTATTGAGGTGAGACAACACATGCCAAAATAAATGAACAGAGCAATATCTTTTTAATCGAATCTGTTTGTGCTTAACATGGCAACCCGCTCCAGTGTTCTTGCCTGGAGAATCCCAGGGACGGGGAAGCCTGGTGGGCTGCCGTCTATGGGGTCACACAGAGTCGGACACGACTGAAGCGACTTAGCAGTAGCAGCAGCAGTGCTTAACGCATGAGATTGTGTTTGGGAGTAGCTTTGCATTCTTTCATATGCATTAGTCTAGTTTTATAACCGAATATGGGAAGGGTAAATTTTCAATGGCAAATGGGCAGAGCAATTGTAACTGGGATTGCCAGTTGTTGCAACCTCTTTGGAAATTGATTTGCCAGTTTATAGCTATTGAAACTGCACATATACTCTCTGACCTGGCAAGTCCTCTTTCCCATAGAAACCTTCATGTGTGTGGTCTTTAAAGTGTAGTTTGTAATGGCAAATAATTAGAAATTACCTAAGTGTCCATTAATAGGGGATGGATAAAATAGAATTGTGGTGCAATCCTTAGTGTAATTCATGCATTATAAAGGATGAGATGGATGTCTCCATCCTATTATGAGAATCTTTTAGACTAACAAAGTGAGAAAAAACATTTCAGTATGGCATCTCTCTACTTGTATTTTAAGAAGTGAAAGAATGAACAGATACACATATATGTATATATTTTCTTGAAAAGTGTCTGAAAATATGCAGGAAATTATTAGTGATGTTTTCTCTGGGGATTAGGACTGGGAATTTGGAGTAGGACATAGATTCCCTGATTGTCATGCCATTACCATTACTATTACTGATAAATTCTGTTGTGAGGGGAAGGTATGTGATGGGTTGAAAACTATCAAGTATGTATTGCCAGTATCTTTAAGTTTTAATTGCTCATCTCCTCAGTTGATTGGTTGAGAGGAGAGAAATATGATTGGGGTTTGGGAAGAAAGGATAGAAGATGAAAAAATATTTAATAAAATATTTCAGTATCTGTCCAATTCAGACTTTACTGTGAGGGAGAAGAGCTATAATGCTAATTTTTTCTGTAGTCCTTATTAAGCTTAATATGAGAATATACCAAAAGTGAGCACTCAAGTGAAGATTAAGCTCTGTTTTACTTTGGAGAAGGAAATTGTACAGAGGAAAAGAATTTCAATGCATTGCCTTTTAAAATAGGGCATTTCTCTGTTCTCAGCATAAGTCATGGCTATGTTATTAACCTCAGATTAATAGTGTATGATAGTTCGGTTTTTGATAGACGATCTGTTCTTTAAAATTTGATGCACTGTTATAGGCCCTGTTCTGCAAAAATAAGTTTTTCCCCATGATGTTGTTTTTTCTGAGTTCAGAAATTTTGTCCTGTTCTTCCTGAACCAGTTCATACCCATATCCAGTGTTTTACTTTCTGAGTGATTTTTCAGATGCCTGTTATTTTTCTTCAAATTATTATATGCAGACATATTTTAAATTGGTTCTGGGCCAAATATGTTGCTCTTTTTTGCACCTTATTAATGATTTTGTATCCTTGAAAATCTTCCAAACTATCTCACGTGTTCTTGTGGGAACAGCAGCAACAGTAAGCGGGAGATGGACCAGAGCATGGGATAAACTAGAGCTTAGCTTCCGTGGGATTTAACAGAGACACTCTGAGAAAACATGAAGGTTTTGAATCATAAAAGCCACTATAAGTATCCTCTGATAATTATTACTGAATGGAAAATAAAATGACCTATGTTGAAATTTTATCAAATAATTTTAAAGAAGTGAGCATAGAGTTAGTATAGAAGTAACATGGGATTGAGGAAAATCATAACCTGAAAACAAATAAAACATCTGTTACTCTCATGTGAAGAAGGTGACCCAGATGGTAAAGAATCTGCCTGCCATGTGGGAAACCCAGGTTCAGGCCCTGGCTAGGGAAGATCCCTTGGAGGAGGGAATTGCAAGCCCCTCCAGTGTTCTTGCCTGGAGAATTCTGTGGGCAGAGGAGCATGGAGGGCTACCGTCCATGGAGTCACAAAGAGTCAGACACAACTGAGTGACTAACACTTTTACTTTCAAACCTAATACATCTTGCTAAGTTTGTTTTCACAGGTTAGAGCGTTCTGATATTTTCAGCCTTGATAGCCCATGTGACCAAAAGGTCAATTTCATTCAGTTCATTCTCATGGATTCTGAAAACCCAGGTGGGATGGAAGTTTTTGTTGTATTTTAGACTCTCAGTTTGGACAGAGGTGCTGCCAAGATGCATAGCTGAGTGGAGGTAAATTCCTCTCATCAGTGGCATTTTGCAGTGACTTTGTATCAATAGAGAACTAGTTACTGGGGGGAAAAATTATTTGGCTTCTTGAGGTATGCATTGCCATTAGGAACTCTATGCTTTTTTAATTGTAGTTGATTTGTAGTATTGCATTAGCTTCAGATGTACAACATGGTGATTCAGTATTTTTACAGGTCACCCTCCATCTGAGGTTATTATAAGATACTGGCTATATTCCTTGTGTTATAACATGCATCCTTATATCTTATTTATTTTGTACATAGTTGTTTATACCTCTTCTTAATCTTTGACACTTCTCTTGCTGCGTCTCACCTTCCTGTCCCCACTGGCACACTAGTTTGTTCTGAGTCTGTTTCTGTTTTGTTATAAGAATTCTATTCGTAAAGACCGGAGAAGTTAAGGAAAGCATCAGCGGAAAACAAACCCAAAGGGGACCCAGCCCCCTACTTCCATGTGGCCTGCTGATATCCCAGCCATCATGTGTTGAAAAGCCACAAGTGGTTTTCATGGTGATAAAGTTAGTGGTTAGCACTAAAAATAGACTCAGAGCAAGGCCTAGTAGAATAAATTATTGAAGATGATCTGTTAAAACTACCTCTGTTTGGAAGGCTATACAACATTTCTAGGACAACTGGTTTCTGGGGTGAAGAGTCATCACCATTATTGATGTTACTAGGGTCCGTTTTCAAAATTGGGTGACCTGTTACATGCCTTGTATCCTGATTGGATGCTGTCCTGCCTCTTAGCCACTCCGTGGAAAGGTGTTAGCCCAGAGGGCTAAATAATCTAGGAAATAACTTTCCAAGCCATCTGCTTGAAAATGAGTGTGTTGGTAAACTTACATGTTAACTTGAAGACACAGAGTGCAGCGCTGACCGTGGGATGCCACTTGAGTGGATGTGCAGGACAAAGCCACATTTTAATCTTTTTTATTTGGAAGGGGATTGAGTCAGTCACTCTTTAGAGGGAGATTAGGGATGGTATTCTCTTTCAGAAATTTGGAGTCTTACATCAGGGTTCTAATTCCAGATGGCCCACCTTATTGTTGCATGTCCTTGAGCAAGTTTCTTAATCTGTGACTCAGTTTTCTCCATTTGTTAAAAAGAGATTATTATAGAAACCAATACAAGGCCTATTCTGAGGGCTAAATGGATTAATACATGCAAAGAGCTTATAACAGTACTGTGCATATACTAGTAAAATATCCTTATTATTGGCATTTTTGAGGTCAAATCCATAAAAGCAAATTCAAAATATAAGTTTAAGGCCTTTGGTTTGCATATTTTTAAACATTTAAATAATTTTTTTTGTAAATACTGTTCCTAGTCAGAGTAAAAAGATAGATCTTGTTGAATATTCTAAATTATGAAAGCTTTTTGCACAGACAACCCTACAGTCACTTTTTAACTAACATATTTTATTCCCAAGGAAGAAAATATTTTAAAGTTCATTGGGAAATGCTTTATAAAATACATTGATAGTAACTGTAGTTATTCATCACACATAGAAACTGGTAAATATTTTTTAAATTTATGAAATCTGTTACAGATCATTTTGTCTGATTTTTTAAAAATATTAAATAACATGAGGTACCTTGGGTATAATAATCATTGTCATAAAATGTAAATAAGGATTTTCTTTGTTTCCTTCCTCCCAGACAGTTGTGGAGTTAATACATAAAATTCATTTAGAAAGCTTCTGAGTGGGGTATCTGAAAAGGTCATTGAAGAAACCAGTTGGTTAAAATGCATTTGGATGACCTGAACACATAGTTGTTGTGTCTCTAAATCCCAGACATACTTTATTAGGACAATCCAGCTGGTTTGCTATTTCTATCTCCTCATTATCAACACGTTATGGTATGGCCTCTTCCCCCTCTCTTCCAATGCCAAGAATTTGGCAGGGACACCATGTTAGCACGTCAGAGTCTGGGGGGTGGGGAAAGAACAGCTTCACACTGCTGTACGAGTAGGAAAATGTGTTGTCTAAACATTTGCCACGGGGTTAAGATTGATAATGGGCATTTTTAATCTCCTTACTTGAAGAATTAGAAGAAAGAAATTTCATGAGCTTCTAGACATACTTTTAAGAAAATTCTGTGTTCATTCTAATTTAATACTTCCATGTATATTTTCCCTATACAGAGTATATATATATTACATACATGTGTGGAATTTGTGAATCTCAGAGCTTCAAACTCTTTGCTTTTCTCCCTTTTCCCTATCACCCTAAGATTACAGAACGTCAAGAGAGGAAAAGAGAGGAACTGTCGCTAGGTCTTATTTCTTAGTTTCCATGACCAAAAACAACTAAACTGAATATCATGTAATTTATTATCATGTTAGTGACTCTATTAAGTGGACTGAGTAGGTCCTTTCTAATATATTAGACCATAAAGAAAGTAGGCATGGAAATCTATTTTTGGTCATTGTTCACCATTTTGTTTAAAAAATAGTGAAATGATACACAGTTGAATTAAGGAGTCCCTTGACGGTTTCAATAGGATTTCAGATTTTGTGAGTTAGTTAAGCTCTTTGAAATTTATCTTATGACTTTCCCAGAAATATGGTTTCTTAAAAGTTATTTCGGCTATACAGATGATGTTGTGTATATGTAATTCACATACATATACAAATTCACTTCTCACAGACTGTCTTTTCCATAGCAGCTCCCTTCCAGTTGTCCTACACACTCAATGGACAACTTCATAAAATATTTTCTGTGCTTTGATAGAGTGTTTTAAAAATCATCTCAAATTAAAATTATTTATTTACTTCTTAAAAACCATAAATTATGCTTTCAGAGCAACCTAAAAATGTTTTCTATGATATTCCACATTATCCTAAAATGCTAGGTTTTAATAAATGGTCCCTTTACATGCTTATAGTGATATAGCAAGTAAGGTATGGCCCTTCCTTTCAGACAGGAAGAAACTATAAAGGGTATGTTTCATTCACATATATATTATTTATATATATTAAAATTCCTTTCCTCTGTTTGGTTCTTAGATTTATTCCATACATAACTCAGATACCTGAGTGATAGCAAGTTATTAATAACAGTAGAAACTTAGTAATTTAGAAACTGATACTTAGAGATATTTTGTTAATAATGTTCTTTTCCTATTAGCAAAACATATTACCCTATCTGATGCTTATTTAATCTTTATTAACTTATTTACTATATAGTAATGGATTTTCATGCTTTAAAAAATTTAAGTAAAATAATGATAAGGTGGGACTTCTGTAATCTGAGATAGGAATAAAGTCATAAATGAAAGAATAACTGGAGCTTTGATTAAAGAGAAATACATATAACCTTTTATATCATTCAGTAGTCCAGATTTAATGCCATCATATTGAATGGGTAAAATACTCAACTTTCTTCTAAAACCTTGATTACCCAAAGTTTCCATCACCCTAAGAGAAATGGACAGGAAGTTATCTGTATGAATTTGCATGTATCTTATTTTATAATTGCAGTAGCATTTACTAACTATATGGGTAGGACATTGAGATTTTATTGTGGGTAGAAAAATAAGAAAGCAAATTAAAAGAGAAATTTTTTTCCATGAATTAAAGAAACAAATTGTTCCCCTGAGTGTCTCCTTAATTGATGAAGAGTGAATAAGTAGGGTACAGTTAACTAGACAAGCATGAGGGGCAGGCATATCTCTCAGGACTGAGGTTAGAACCTCAGGCTTTCGAAGTGTGAGGGATTTATAAATGAAGCTACTTTGTTACTGTCAGAATTAATATGTGGATAAAAATCTATGTTTTAAAAGCTCTTACAGCATTTTTTTTTGTATTTCCTCTTTATTTTTAAAAGTAGTTTTATGTTATTTTTGTGCTGTTAACATTCTACACTTACGACATTTCTGCCCCCTCACTACCGACACCAAACAATAGAACTGCTTCAATTAAGAAACAGAGCATCAGCCCCTGGCATCTTATTCTGTTGTTCCATCTTTTTTTTTTTTTTGCTAGGGAGAATTCATTTGTTTCTTAATTAAGAAAAACACCAATAGCATGAAAAATCTGCTTATGATACCTGAATGGTAATTAGGCAAAAGGTAAAAAAGAAGCATGCACATACATTCCAATAGCAGCCAAAATGAACTTGAGCTGATAAAAAGGAACCGAACTACCCTGGCATAAATGGAGACTGAGAGAAGTGTACAGTCATTATGGCTAAGACAATATGCAAACTATCTTCAAAGAAATCAAATTGCTAGAGTGTTTTCATTTGCATGTATTAACTATTAACATAATGAGGAGAAGTGACATTGGACCCGGATTGTGTGTCTGTTCGGATTGATAACTCTACTGCATCTGCAAACAGACACCCAAAAAATCATGCTAGTGGTTAGATCAGAGTTGAACTCTGCAGTGTGGGCTAAAATGAAATCCAGGGCTTGGTGAACCTGCTGAGCCACTGAATGGTTGTCATCTGTCTCTTTCACATTGTTTCATTCTTTCTCTCTCTCTCTCCTCAGCTCTCCTTCTTCTCCTTCTCTTTTCCTCCCTCCCTCCCTTATGTTTCAAAAGTGATAGTAATATTTCCGTGCAAATTCTCATTGGAAACTTCTTGGTTTTGCCCAGTACAACTTTTCACAGTGTAACTAATGCTATAAAGGAGATCTTAAAAATCATAGGATTAAGATCCATCACAGGATTTGAAATCTTAGGGTTTTTAAAAATTTATTCCCAGCAAATGTAAACCTAGGAATAAAGAGAACTGACATTTATTGAACTCCCCTTGTGTACATACAGCCCTTTAGTCATGTCCCACTCTTTGAGACCCCATGGACAGTATAGCCCACTAGGCTCCTCTGTCCATGGGATTCTTTAGGCAAGAATAGTGGAGTGGTTGCCATGCCCTCCTCCAGGGGATCTTCTTGACCCGGGGATTGAACGTACATCTCCTGCTTTGGCAGGTGGATTCCTTACCATTAGTGCCATCTGGGAAGCCCATTCATGTACTGAGCAGTGTTTTTCCTTAGAGAAATGGAAAGAGTCCTTGAGAAAGATGAAGGAGACGTGACAGTGAGAGACATCTCTAGCCTTTTAGACAGCTATCAGCACAATCATTGAACCTCTGGGTCTTAGTTCATTCTAATCTGCAAAATAGGGTAATGTTTCCCAATCTCAAAACCCTTGAGGCCAATACTTAACGTCAGTGTTCTTAAAACCTGAGAGAAATTGGAAGTTCATCACTCAGAAACCTGCTCAGAGCAACTAAAATGCTTTATTTCCTTACGAGCCATGGGATTTATCATTAATAGCATGACTTTGGCTAATATATGTTGATGAGAAGCTCTGATGACTATATAAATCTTTGACTAATTTGAATGAAATAAACATTTTTAAATTTTGAGTTTCATGTTTTATTGTTCCTTAAAGCAAAGTATGGCTTGCTTTAAAATCGATAAATCCATTTAATGTTGCAGTAGTTTTTACTCTCTTGAAAAGCTTACTGATGTGTGTCTTACAAGTGATGGAGACTACTAATTAAGAAATCTTGTATCATTTTTTTCCCCTACAATTTTGTTTATTCTGTTTCACACGTCTTTGTGTCCTCTTGGCAGTGTTCAGTCATGTACTAGAAAGGTAAGTTCTCTGCTCTTATAGAGTTTGCATTCTAGAGATGGGCTGCTGCTGATGCTACTGCTAAGTCACTTCAGTCGTGTCCAACTCTGTGCGCCCCCATAGACGGCAGCCCACCAGGCTTCCCCATCCCTGGGATTCTCCAGGCAAGAACACTGGAGTGGGTTGCCATTTCCTTCTCCAATGCATGAACGTGAAAAGTGAAAGTGAAGTCACTCAGTTGTGTCCGACTCTTAACGACCCCATGGACTGCAGCCTACCAGGCTCCTCCGTCCATGGGATTTTCCAGGCAAGAGTACTGGAGTGGGGTGTCATCGCCTTCTCCGTAGAGATGGGCAGTGGGCGATAAACATAGTAACTCAGGGATTGCATAGCCTGATGTTGGGTAGGGTAAGTGTGATGAAGAAAAAGCAAGTAGGATAATGTGTCAAAGAGTGACTATTGGGGTCCTTCAATTATCTGTTGGATAAAAGTTTCTTAAACTTGATGCTGTTGAAGGGGAGCAACATGGATATCTTTTTAAAATTAAATAATTGGCAACCGCTCTCAAGGGTGAGGGGGCACACGTCTCTCATAGATCCACCTATTCCTCAATAACCCAGCTAAAAGATACTACTATTTGAATGGTGTGGAGGCTGGGAAAAATTCCTGGGGACTGTTAGACTTCACTGAACAAATCAATTGAGGAGAAATGTGTCAGAGAGGGAGTTAGGTCCTAGGGACAATGTAGTTACTAAGGCAGACGTAGAGCATACTCTCATCAGTCTTTTGTTCTGGGAGAGAGACATCATTCTATCTCAGATAATGGTTATTGCTCTCTGGAAACTCAATCCAGTGCCTTCTGATTTTTCAGGCATGGTATTTTTTTGCATGGTATCTGTATGGATGTTTTTCAGCAAATAGGGAATGATGTAATCACATAATTACATTATTCTGTCACTATTAAGGAATCTAGTTTCTATTATAAAATATTATTTATAAATAAGTGTATTATCAATTATGTCCTCATTGTATATAATTATGTCCTCATTGTATATACTTACACATACATACTTTTACTTTGAATAGATATTTGCAATTGATTAGATTTTGTGAGTCTTAAAAATGTTGTTATTGATCATTATCACTACTTTTGCTGTTCAGTTCAGTTCAGTTGCTCAGTCGTGTCCGACTCTTTGCGACCCCATGAACCACAGCACGCCAGGCCTCCCTGTTCATCACCAACTCCTGGAGTTCACCCAAACCCATGTCCATCGAGTTGGTGATGCCATCCAACCATCTCATCCTCTGTTGTTCCCTTGTCCTCCTGCCCTCAATCTTTCCCAGCATCAGGGTCTTTTCAAATGAGTCGGCTGTTCACATCAGGTGTCCAAAGTACTGGAGTTTCAGCTTCAGCATCAGTCCTTCCAGTGAACACCTAGGACTGATCTCCTTTAGGATGGAATGGTTGGATCTCCTTGCAGTCCAAGGGATTCTCAAAGTCTTCTCCAACACCATAGTTCAAAAGCATCAACTCTTTGGCTCTCAGCTTTCTTTATAGTCCAACTCTCACATCCATACATGACCACTGGAAAAATCATAGCCTTGACTAGACGGACCTTTGTTGACAAAGTAATGTCTCTGCTTTTTAATATGCTATCTAGGTTGGTCATAACTTTCCTTCCAAGGAGTAAGTGTCTTTTAATTTCATGGCTGCAGTCGCCATCTGCAGTGATTTTGGAGCCCAGAGAAATAAAGTCAGCCACTGTTTCCACTGTTTCCCCATCTATTTGCCATGAAGTGATGGGACTGGATGGCATAATCTTAGTTTTCTGAATGTTGAGCTTTAAGCCAACTTTTTCACTCTCCTCTTTCACTTCCATCAAGAGGCTCTTTAGTTCTTCACTTTCTGCCATAAGGGTGATGTCATCTGCATATCTGAGGTTATTGATATTTCTCCTGGCAATCTTGATTCCAGCTCGTGCTTCCTCCAGCCCCAGCATTTCTCATGATGTACTCTGCATAGAAGTTAAATAAGCAGGGTGACAATGTACAGCCTTAACATACTCCTTTTCCTATTTGGAACCAGTCTGTTGTTCCATGTCCAGTTCTAACTGTTGCTTCCTGACCTGCATATAGGTTTCTCAAGAGGCAGTTCAGGTGGTCTGGTATTCCCATCTCTTTCAGAATTTTCCACAGTTTATTGTGATCCACACAGTCAAAGGCTTGCAGACATGTTAATTCCACTTTAATTCCATTTTGCATAACATAACATCACTGCTTAATATAAGTGGACATGTGTAACCACAGAAGCCTGTAGAGCTTCTAGGGACCATAAGGCATTGGGAACATCCTGATAGATTACAGTTTTGTACTGTAGACAAAGTATTCATTAGAGTTTTAATAGAAGGATTTCTTCACTGGGTATTCATCTGGAGATGGCTCAGTGAAATGACCCAATGTCAGTAAATATAAGGGCTTCCCTGGTGGCTCAGCAGGTAAAGAATCTGCCTGCGAATGCAGGAGACATTTGATCCCTGGGTCAGGAAGATCCCCTGGAGAAGGAAATGGCAATTCACTCCAGTATTCTTTCCTGGAGAATTCCATGGACAGGGTAGCCTGGTGGGCTGCAGTCTGTGAGATCACAAAGAGTCAGACTTGTGAACACACAGCATACACACTCTGGAGAACGCAGGGGAAAAAGACACCCCAGATCTGGCTGCATAAAGGTCTTTTCGATTCTGAAGATTTCCAATAAATATCTTCTCAGGTAGGAATAGATGAATTGATAGTACTCTTTGAAACATCTCCACACTTAATGTTATCTTAGCATTCTATTTTCATGAATATGGAGGTTATAAAGAAATCTGTTTCACATTTAAGTGATAAGTTAACCTTTCTGCCACATATGTTGACTGTAATGTCAAAATCTCCTTTGAGGAAGTCAAGTTGATGATCTCTGCTGAATCATTCATTCAGATTCAGCTTAAGGGGTGAGAGGTGAGAGGGTTAAGAGATGAGAACAGGTGTCATATCCTCTTAG
Organism: Ovis aries; assembly: GCF_016772045.2. Taxonomy (NCBI): domain Eukaryota; kingdom Metazoa; phylum Chordata; class Mammalia; order Artiodactyla; family Bovidae; genus Ovis; species Ovis aries. Next base: position 72,270,709 of record NC_056062.1, on the reverse strand, counting down.
AAAGTACCTAAGAATTAGGAAGCACAGTTGCTCCAGGAGAACTCGGGAAGAATCTGTTTCTGGAAGGAAGCACAAAACTGAGCACAAAGGTGTATAATTTGAAAAAAAGCAAACAACTCAAAGCAGAATTGAAGAGCAATGCTTGAAGCCTTTAGATACTTACTGATAATGAAGCATTAAAATTTTCATTTGGACTTCTGTGTTTATCTAAAGAAAATAAGCAGAATATGATAGCTGGGGAAAAGGCTGAAGGAACCCTTAGAGGGGAATATATGTTCTTAACTTATATTTACTTCAAACTAACAATGGAAAACCCTAAAACAAACCAAGAAAAAAAAAGATTTGCTTTCTTTATCAATTGTAATTATGTTGATTCTATTTGAAAGAGAAATAACCAATTTCAGACTCATTATAAACTAATATTTATTTTTCTGGATATGGAAACTACAACAGGCGGATAATGTATCTCTTGGGTTTCTTAGTAATCTTTGCCAGTGCCTCTCATATCTAAGCTGCTGGGTCTGGTATGAACCAATAAAAATATATGATTTTCTAGAGATAGACCTAACTGCCAAAGGCAGAGAGGGACACACTTAATGAATGCCTGAAAATCTGGAATTATTTTTGCTTAAATGGGTTTTACTATGTCTCTTAAAATTAATAGTATCCAGTTTCACAGCTCTGTGCAGTCTGGGATGGTGTCCTAAAACTGTTGGTGATATTTAATAAAATCCTGAATTTGGGTTAAAAAAGGCAATTGTATAAGTACAGGATATCATTAACCTCAGATATGCAGATGACACCATCCTTATGGCAGAAAGCAAAAAGGAACTAAAGACCCTCTTGATGAAAGTGAAAGAGAAGAATGAAAAAGCTGGCTTAAAGCTCAACATTCAAAAAACAAAGATCATGGCATCCGGTCCCATCACTTCATGGCAAATAGATGATGAAACAGTGGAAACAGTGACAGACTTTATTTTCTTGGGCTCCAAAAATATCACTGCAGATGGTGACTGCAGTCATGAAATTAAAAGATGCTTGCTCCTTGGAAGAAAAACTATGACAAAACTAAACAGTGTATTAAAAAGCAGAGACATTACTTTGCCAACAAAGGTCTGTGTAGTCAAAGCTATGATTTTTCCAGCACTCATGTACAGGTGTGAGAGTTGGACCATAAAGAAAGCTGAGTGCTGAAGAATTGATGTTTTTGAACTGCGTATTGGAGAAGACTCTTGAGAGTCCCTTGGATTGCAAGGAGATCAAACCAGTCAATTCTAAAGGAAATCAGTCCTGAATATCCATTGGAGGGACTGATGCTGAGGCTGAAGCTCCAATCCTTTGGCCACCTGATGCGAAGAACTGACTCATTTGAAAAGGCCCTAATGCTGGGAAAGATTGAAGGCAGGATGAGAAAGGGATGATAGAGGATGAATTGTTTGGATGGCATCACCGACTCAATTGATATGAGTTTGAGCAAGCTCCGGGGGTTGGTGATGGACAGGGTAGCCTGGTGTGCTGCAGTCCATGGGTTCACAAAGTCAGACATGACTGAATGACGAACAAGATCAGAGAAGAGTGACCCTTGTATGCTGGCAAAATGAAAACTTTATAGATGTTTCAGTTAATTGTGAGTCTTCAGTGGAAGTTGCAGTCCAGAATGATTCTTCAGTATTAAACAATTAACAGGGAGCCCTGCTGTACTTTGTCCTGGCAAGACACATCTTGGGTATTATGTTTGTGTCCTCCTTCAATATCGTGTCTGGAGGATTGTTAACATCAAGCAATAGCTGAAGGAATTGGAGATGTTTAATCAGTTCAGTTCAGTCGTTCAGTTGTGTCCGACTCTTTGCGACCCCGTGAATCGCAGCATGCCATGCCTCCCTGTCCATCACCAACTCCCGGAGTTCACTCAGACTCACATCCATCGAGTCAGTGATGCCTTCTAGGCATCTCATCCTCTGTCGTCCCCTTCTCCTCCTGCCCCCCAATCCCTCCCAGTATCAGAGTCTTTTCCAATGAGTCAACTCTTTGCATGAGGTGGCCAAAGTACTGGAGTTTCAGCTTTAGCATCATTCCTTCCAGAGAAATCCCAGGGCTGATGTTTAATAGGAAAAGAAAATTACAGGTTTCATATGAGGGCTATACCCAGATGTGAGGAACTCATGCAGAGGAGAAATTCGCTATTTTTTTTTAGCTTAGAAAAAAATAGCTTGAAAGAGCATTGCGAGTCTGTGTTCTATGTACTGAGGGGAGATTTGGGCTTGGCATGCAGAACAGTTAGAGCTGTTTGAAATGGAATGGCCTTCATTGTAAGGCAGAGAGCTACTCTCCCTGAAAGAAAGTAAGTAAAGGTTTGCCTGGATAATCACTTGCTAGATTTATTATCTGATAGATCCTTAAAAGGCAGGGGGCGATTGGGATTATGGAGTTAAGGGGCAACATGGGTGACATAGATTCCTGGATTATTTCATACTCTAGATGGGCCTTGGAATGTTTTGAGACTCTCCGGTGAATTCTGCTACTGCTAAGTCGCTTCAGTCGTGTCCGACTCTGTGCGACCCCATAGACGGCACCCACCAGGCTCCGCCGTCCCTGGGGTTCTCCAGGCAAGAACACTGGAGTGGGTTGCCATTTCCTTCTCCAATGCATGAAAGTGAAAAGTGAAAGTGAAGTCGCTCAGTCCTGTCCGACTCTTTGCGACCCCATGGACTGCAGCCCACCAGGCTCCTCCATCCAAGGGATTTTCCCGGCAAGAGTACTGGAGTGGGGTGCCATTTCCAGAAAGATTTAATTGGTACCTGTCAAGTCTTTCTCATATTTGTTATTGAATCAGTAACAACCAACTCTCCTGGAACTAAATGAGAGGTGTCAGGACTGTCACTTGCTGAGGCCCTTTCTAAGGCCTTGGGAGGGGCTCAAGCAGTGAGATCAGATATTTTTATAACATTTTCAAAGTGAAGATGTTTTAACTACAATTTAGTCTGATCATTCTTTCCGTCTTGACTTTCCCTCTGTCACACTTAGGAATGGCCACAAGTATTATTGGGATCTTGGTAAGGGGAGATTGAGCAGAAAAAAATAATTGTCTCACTTTTAATATTTGCAATTTACTGAGATGTCTTTTTCTAAATAAATATTTACTTTCATATATACCTTATAGCATAATTTTGTATCCTCTTACAGAGGGTTCCCAATTGTGTAGGCTTCAGATCTTGCAGTTCCTGGATCTATTTCTCTTTGCCCTGTTTGTATGTGTCATGATTCTAAGTACCACAGTAGAAAGATACATAAGTCATTGTCTTTGTATTAAGTTATGCGCAATGATAGTGTGGTACTCTGATCAGTTTTGAGTTCAACCATCTATACGAGTAACTGATTAATACTGATATAAAATATAATATTTTGACAACTTTACATGCATGGATGTTTTTATTATGGGATAAGAAATGACTCATATAAAAATGATGAGAAAGACCAGCATTGACTGTGATTCCCCCTAACCTAAGAAAATCAAAGTATATTGTAATCTAATATATGTGTATATTATTCCCATGGCAAAGGTAAAAGCATGCTATTGTGTGTACCTTATTGATTAGGAAATTGATGTAAGTTTGTGTGAATGTATCCAAACATTTTTATGCTTTTGAGATGAAATCACTTTAACATCAAAACAAGTGAACTCAGCTAACACATTTTGAGGATCTTTATGAAAAAATTTTTTCTGTGTCTTAATCAATAATAATAGGTTACCAAACATGCTTTCAGAAACCTGGAGCTTTTTCTAGATCTTTAAACACACAACAGTGTTCTGTATCTTTTTACCAAAATTCAGTTTTATTCTTGTTTTCATCTTTTGAAAGGCAGTCATGTTGGGCACCATTCTGTGCTGTTATCTTCAGTTTATTGGGGTTCTTTTCAAAAAGGTACTGTGATTTTGAAGATAACACAGTCAGGAGATGTGCTATGACTGAATTCCATATACAGTAGCATCATTTCTTCCATCCAGGGAAGCTTATACTTTCTGAAAGGTATGGAAGCTCTTCCAAGTGTGTGACTGGCTAGCAGGTGATGTTTTCATATCTGCTGTTGAGCAGATTGGCTCAAGGGGTAAAAATGCTGTCCATCTTGTCCAAACACAATGGGTGTGCCAAAAAATATCTCATCAAATATTGTTCTCTTCATGGGTCATCATCGTTGAGATTAGTGTAATAGAGAAAGTGGAAATTTGAGTGTTCTCTACACTATTGTAACTAACTCCAGGATAAATTGCATTTTTCAAACAGACTTCTTTTCAAATGTCAGTTTTATTATGTGTGTGTACAATATTTCTAAATATTCCATTTCCTCTGATTATAGTGTTTATTTTTTTCAGTGGAGATTTGCTGAGCAACTGCAACATCCCTGAAATTGACAAATATTTGAATAATTTCTCTTGAACTTAAAAAAAAGAAAAGACATTAAATACTATTGTGGTATAGATATTGTAAGATTAGTGGATAGATTTGATTCTTGGCCTGCTTGTTTTAAGTGTTATGTATGATATTAAACTTTATAGGAGGGGAATATAATAAACATTGATTTCCTTCATTACTTTGGTAATCAGTGATATACAGTTATGTTAAACATACTTGTGCATCACATATTACTTCTGAAGAAGGGAGGACAGTTTTTGAGAACCCTCCTGTGTATTGGAGACTCCACTTAGCATTTTATATATATTTGATTTGTTTATATTATTTATCTGTTTTATCCTATTTTCTGTGTGTGTGCTAAGTCGCTTCAGTTATGTCCAGCTCTTTGCGACCTCATGGACTGTGGCCCACCAGGCTCCTTTGTCCATGGGATTCTCCAGGCAAGAATGATAGAGTGGGTTGCCATGCCCTTCTCCAGGGCATCTTCCTGACCCAGCGATCGAATCTGTGTCTCTGACATCTGCATTGGCAAGCAGGTTCTTTACTGCTAGTGCCACCTGGGAAGTCCCTAGCTTAGCATTTTATATACATTTGATTTGTTTGTGTTATTTATCTGATTTATCCTATTTTATATAGGACAGATAAAATTGAACCTATTTTGGAGACATCTTTCTGGGTGACACTGCAGTTGACGGAGCGAATGTTTGAACCAGGTTTGAGGGGCTCTTTTCACAACCCCATTTTGTCAGTGGAAATGGTTCTGCAAGATGGAATAATGTATTCAACAATGAATATGACACAAGAAGACTTCTGAAGGTGAAAATTGTACGTTTGTTTGATTGTGGTGATGGTTTCCACAGGTGTATGCGTGTATCTGAACTCACCAAACTGTATGCATTGAATACGTGTAGTTTTTGTGTCAATTATACATCAGTAAAGGTGTTTAAAATATGTACACAGGTATGAAAGACGTATTATTATTAAGATCAGAAAAAATAAACAAGTTGAACTTGCTAAAAACAAAGATGTGATCCTATAGATGGAAATGCCTGCTAATGGATCGCAGACTTAAATACTGAGTAAATCCTAGTCAGTTTTGAAACATGGTTCCTATCCTCATGTGGATTATTGTTTGAGGAAACCAGATGTAACTACGCCTATAATAGAGAATGAAATGTCAGCCCAGGAGTGCCACACAGCCTTAAACAAAGAATTATGGGTAGAAATCTGGGGCCTTTTATTCACTTGTTTAAGAAAGGATGTTATTGGAAACTTTAGACAATTTAAGATAATATAAAATCCCCTGGAAACCCTTAGGCATCAGATAGAAAAATTTACTGAAAGCCCTTTTAAGTATTCACTCTAATGTGATTATTCTTTTACCATTAGAAATCCAATTTACTGATCATGAATCAAAAGCCTATATGGAACATGAAACTTTTAGTCATTGATATTAACAAGAACCTTATTTTCTCACAGCTTGTGAGATTTAGCTTAGAGTTGGTATAGTCTCACTAAGTTGTTTTAACACATTATTTTTGTATTATAGTTAATAAAATACATTCATAAATCTTACTGTGAGAAGTTAATGCATATTCAATATGAGATGTGTGAAAACTCAGAAGCCGCAGCTTAGAGTACTGTTTTTCCTGTCTGCAAGAGGTTATATTTCAAACATGATAACTGAAGTTTCTAACATTTAGTTGTTATATAGCAGGTATGGCAGAGAGAGAGAACAGCTTAGCAAACTGGCAGTGACACAACCAAGCCCAAAGGAGGCATGCGACATACCTTTGCTTCATTCAGAGACGTGGTGTATGTCAGTATGCTTTGCCCTATCGCTCAGTTAGTTTGAGCAATTTCCATTCCATTATGCTCTCTTACAGTTTCTGTTTTATCCCCCTTCTGGCTTATTCAAGTGTTTAAATTTCAAATTAGTAGCTTGTCTTTATCATTCATATGGGATTGGGGAAATATATTACAGCCGTTAGACATGTTTACCATATTAAAAATAATAACAAAGAAAACAAAAAATGATAAAGAAAATAGAACAACATACTAAGGGTTGTGTCTAAGTCACAGGCTACCCTGATAAATTACCTTAATGCAGTAGTAGTGAACTCTTTTTCTAAAATACGGTTATCAAACTTAATGAGAACATTGAGAAGACCTGTGTGTGTGTGATATTTAAAATGTTGGGACAGAATCAATTGACAGAAGTAAGTCCTAGACGTTCTTCCTTTTATAAATAAATCTTGTTAGTATTTTGTGATTTCCACACATCACATAGTTTACACAGATAAATAATCATGTAGTAAGGAACAAGGGAATAGCAATAACAGAAAGCAGTAATACTTATATAATGCTGAATATTGTATGTTTTACATTTTTATGGATTCATTTTTTTAACAAAGTCATTTGTACAGGAAGCCAAGATTTATAATCTACCATCTTATGATTTCAAATGCTTTTCCAGGAATTTAGGGGAGAGAGTTCTGTATTATCTCAGCACAGTCTCATCAAATTACAAATCTCAGATTTCATCCTGGCTCATTGAGGTCAAAATACTGATGTGTTTCTCTCTGGCTTTTTCTGTGTAAGTAAAGTGAAATGAAAAACTGAGGGTATTGTAATATTACTCAATTTTACAAATACTCTGTAGAAGAAAATGTTTCTTATTCCAACTAAGAGAAAGAGAATGCTAATGGTTAATGTGTGCGGTGATCATGTGAAACTCAAGGATTGTAGTTTACTATTGATCGTGTTTGCATTTCAACTTCTATTCATTTCTCTTCGAGGACCAGGTAATGAGAGGTACACGACAGTAAGCCAATAAAGGTGCTGGTGGATACTCCACATTTTAGATAGTCCATTTGTGAATAGGAAGTCAGCATACCTGTTTGTAATTATGTAAAAAGATGACTGGGATTTGGAATTTTGTTTATAAGTTTGAAATCTGGACTTGTTTGATTTTATTTGCAAATGCTTATGAGGTTGAACAGTTCACACTCCACTTGATCCTGCAAAGTGAATTCTCATATGATCAGCATAGATAATAGAATATTTCCTTTCCTACTTAAACAGCATTTTCAAAAGGTTTGTAAATATTTGTTTCTCAGGGATCCATTTATCTTCTTCCTCAGTTCGAAAAGAACTGTTATGGGGTTACGGAAAAAGATGATAAATGAGTCCCGGGAGCCTGGGTTTAAATTGTCCCACTGTAAGGTTGCACTGTTATTTAGTAGACATGCAGAGTCTTTGAAGGCATTAGTATTAACTGATTAGGTACTGGATTTTTTTTAATGCCAGAATTTTGAAATGAAAATAAGTCACTCATGGAGCTATTCTGGCTTTTTATTTATCCATTATTAAATCCATATGAAAATTCAATGTAACAAGGATGAAAAATAGTGGAAGACATACCTTATCAAAGGACTGGCCTGGACTTGAGCTGCTCAATTCCTGTTCAGTTCTGTGGTCTGTAATTGTATACAAAACTTGTAACAAAGAAAGTGACGACAAAGCCCATCTGCTCTTGGTTATTCTTGTACACAATACAAGGTAAAACCTGGAATGAACCAAGGAGTATTTTGATTAATTGAACTTAACTGATGGTTATCCAGAAACTAACATATTACATACAACCTTTACTAAAATTCTCCATTGAAGTTTGTATTCACTTTAAGTGAACATAATGAAACATGGTAATTTAAGACCTTGTAGAAACTCTGCATCATCATTCTAAATGATAAAGTTCATTACATACATTATATGAAGATATAAAAGATGAAGTCTATATTCGTTGTATACTGACCTCAATTTCTGACAAAAGCAATATAAAAAATATACATGACTACCCTATTACATGGATTGTTTTCGTGTTCTCTATGTCAGTATTTATATTTTATTTACATGTATAATCATGGTAGATATATCATTTTATTATGCTTATAAGAAATATTTTCCATATTTCTATATGGTCTTATTGGTTTTAATTTTGCCTTTCTGTCCTGTGGTCTCTTAGCGGATTTGCTGCAGTTGAAACATTCTATTTTAAGACGTTTGGCTAGTATCCAACTTTTGTAACTTCTGAAAGAACTAAATTAATGCATATCATCATTTCCATCTTTTAGGTTTTTCTGGAAGGATAAATTTCAAGCAGTAAGATTAGTGGGTTAAAGGATATATAGTACTTTTTAGGAGATTAGAGACCAGAAGGAAAGGATAAAGAAAAACATTTTTTTCATAGCTTTGGTATTAAACTTGTAGAGTTCTAACATCCTTAGAAATTCTAGAACTCAGTGATTCTGGAATATCAACATACACTTTTGGGCCGAGTATGATATCATAAAACATAATTTGTACAGAGGCTGAAGGCAGGCAGCCCATCTGAGGAACTGTTAAAGCAATGCAGGTGTAGAGTTATGAGTTCCTGGACTCAGATGGGTTTGAAATATAATGAAACATGGCAACCTACTCCTCATTATATGTTTATTCTAGGTACTCTGGGTACAGAAAAAAGACAGAAAGTTCCACTCTAAAGCTTGTGAAATACTCAAGTAGTAAATTTATTCCGAGAAGAAATATCAGATAAATAAAGGAATAGAGTACTGTAGGTAGATCTAAGTTAGATAGACAAGCTTTTGTATTGAGTGAATCTTGAGCTGAAATTTCAAGGAAATGAAAGATTATTGGTTAAGAAGGAGGGAAAGATGGCTGTCAAGGGAGGAGCAAAGAAGAAATTAAACAGATTCTATTTCCTTTTGGACACTGAAGAGTTGAATAAATTCTTACCTTTGTGCATATTTTAGCATGTTAAGACTTGGTTTATTCATTCATTCATCTATTTATTGGTGATTTTTGGAGGATACAAAATTGTCATATTTCCTCGGCTGTGAAAATAACTATATTCTATCTTATTTCAAAGTTGTGAAATAAGCATCAAATCTAACTGGAATATTTAGGTAGACATTCAATTTTGCACTTAAAACTTCTGACTCAAAATCCTTTCATTGAAACCTGGGCTGCTGTGAAATTGTGCCTACTGTCTTTACATATCTAATGATTAAATTTGGTTTACAGATAATGTTGCTGATTAGAAGTGTAAATAATGAAATCTGGAATATTAATAGGAGAGAAATATTTCTTTATTCCCCAAATCAAATGTCTGTCTTCTTTAAAATGTATGTTCAAATTATTGCTGTGAAAAAGATAGGGGACCATTTTCCCTATAGATAAAATGGTCCAGTTTTTACATAAAAGCAAAACTTAGTATTTAATTAATGGAGAAAATTATTTAGCTAAAATGATTGCAATTTCCCTTGGACCCAGCAGCCTTAGCATCCCTTGGGGAGCTAGTTAGAAAGGCAAATTCCTGAACTCTACTCCAGACCTCCTGATTCAGAACAGAGTGGTGGGGCTCAGAAAGCTGGATTTTAACAAGTCCTTCAGGTTGTTCTTACACTGAAGTGAGAAAACTGTGTATTTAGAATGACTTTTTATACTAAACGTGATAATTACGGCTTCTGCTGCTGCTGCTGCTAAGTCGCATCAATTGTGTCCGATTCTGTGCGACCCCGTAGACGGCAGCCCAACAGGCTCCCCCGTCCCTGGGATTCTCCAGGCAAGGATACTGGAGTGGGTTGTCATTTCCTTCTCCAGTGCATGAAAGTGAAAAGTGAAAGTGAAGTTGCTCAGTCGCGTCCGATGATTATGGCTAGCTGGTGTCTAATATAAATTTTAGACTTCTATCATTTAGGACCAAGCCTTGAGTGCCCCATAGACAGTGTGTTGATTTTGCACACTGCTGGATGGTTCAAGTATTCTTTCATAAAATAGTGTTTTAATTTTGTGCCCATCGTAGAAGCTTAGTTTAGCAGCTTTTAAATTCCTAACTATAATATGCTTGCTTCTTTCATTACATGCTTTAAAGTGTGTTTTTTTCCTATACAGTAACAGTCTCAGTTATAACATATATGGTATCTAGGACATAGTTTTTTAAAACCCCTTCAGTGAATTTCATTAGAGATAATTAATAGTATTTGTGATACACACCATTTTAGTGCTAAGGAAAAGCATAACTTTAATTTGTAAAAAAGTCTAGGCAGTACTCCTTTTTTACATTTAGTTTTTCACTTCTTTTGCTATGACTTTAAAACAAAAAGCATGCACAGTTCCTATTGTATCATCTTTATTTTCCTTCTCATATATATTATTCCTCTCATAATTTTTCTCTGGATATGCTGATATATTTGAACAGATGAGAATAAGAGTCGGGATTTAGCTTTCTATTATCCTTTCTCAGTCTTCCTTCGTAGTTCAGTCAGTAAAGAATCTGACTGCAGTGCAGAAGACCTGGGTTCAATCCCTGGGTCAGGAAGATCTGCTGGAGAAGGAAATGGCAACCCACTCCACTATTCTTGCCTGGTGAATCCCATGGACAGAGGAGCCTGGCAGACTACAGTGCATGAGGTTGCAAGAGTTGGACACGACTGAGCGACTAAACCACCACCACCAGTCTCCTCCACACATACTGCCATAAAAAGCAGAACTAGATTTGTGGTTAAGATTTACTTCCGCATGGTTATATAATGCTTTTTGGCTTATTAAAAAAAAGAAACTTTAAATGTTAATATTGAAACCTTATCTATTTGCCCACCTACCTGTTCCAACCAACGTACCTACCTACCTATTTATCTATACCAGTCAGTTACAGTTAGAGGAATTCATACAGATCATTTCACTCTGGGGAACAGCATTAGTGTTGTTCAAATTATGTTCAGATTGGGAACATAAATTATTTACCTGGGGAGATTAAGTAGTATTAGTTGAGCTCTTGGTTTGAGTTACATTACTGTCTAAGCAAACATATAAATCTTCAAACATGGTTAATAATCTTTTCACTTCCTAACTTGGTCTTTTTCCAACTATTGATATTTTCTTGGACTGTGAAAATTCTTTTTTTTAGAAGCCTTTCCTAATTCATTTGAAGGGACCCTTTCCAGTCCTGTCTTAGACATGGTGTGTGTGTTTGCCTCTCACCATAAAGTCACTCTGGGGTCTGTTCAGATGTCACCTTATTAGAGAAGCCTCTCTGACCACCTCACGTAAGACAGTGTCACCTTCTTTTGTCTATGGCTGTCCCCTTACTCTGATTTATTTTTCTCCAAAGCACATATCCTCACCTGAACTAAGTATTTCATGCAAGCAAGCACTTTCTTGTTGTTGTCGTTAGATTGTTTTAAAAAGTCTATATCCAAGAACCAGAGATTATTTATAATTAATCTTTCTCCCTCTTCTGAGGTGTAAGTTACATTAGAGCTGGGACTTTGTTGATTTTATTTCTTGTGATGCCTCCAGAGCTGAGTACAGCACCAAGCAATGGTAACCAACCAACTATAGTTGGTGGATGGATAAATATGTAAATGGATTTTGTGGGTTAGTGCATTTGTGTTTCTCATTTGCTACTTACTACTCTTCCTAATAAATTCTTATATCAGAACTCCTATGTTAGCTGTCTTCATATTACCCTTGAGGCATTTATTTAAAATTTTTTTAAAGGACTAGAGTTTCTGTTAAGTGTTGTTCTGAAAAATTGTTTGTTTTCAGATTCTAATATGTTTCATTTGAATTTTTAATACATTTTAAAGCATCAATAAACTGTGACTGACTTATACAGGTATCATAAAGACTTGGGTAGTGACAGTAGTCTGATGATGACCATAATTATCCAGATGTAGTGGTACTTAAAGTAAGCAAGTCTAAAAAAGTAAACCTCAGTGGAGTGCTCTCATGATAGGCTGGCTCAAAATGCTGCAAAGCACTTACGGATGCTAACTTTTTTTACAGGAAGAAATGTGATTGAGATATGTTAAATGGAAATCTATACAAAACCAGTGAAATTGTTAAAATATTCAAATATGCCATATTGTAACAAGAAAACACTGCGATGCACTGAAATCAGCAGTAGAACAGCTGTGTTTTAAAGGACAGTACTTTGAATGTCACTTGACAATTTGCTTTCAATTAGAAGTAATTTACAGGAAGATGCCCACAAGCTAATCTTTACAGGATAATTAAGTTCCATTTTCTTTACTTTTAATTAAAAAGCAGAAAAGATTTAGCTGATCCATAAAAAATGTTCTGTTTAAACATTCATCAGACTTCACACTCTTTTTTTGTTATTTGTTGTAGCAGATGTTATCAAAAGTGCAGTCTGCTCTGTTTTAAACCCTGAGTGTTTGGAAAGTGAAACATGAGTTGCAGTAGGCATGTACTGGTGAGGTATGATCATTTAACATCTGTATGTTCAAAGAGGATAAAACAGATACTAATGTTCCATTCCTTAATTGTGTTCTGTCTGATGCATTTAATTGTACAACAAAACCACATACATTAAAATGAGAAGCAGTGCACTTTTGAATTTTAAACATTATATGTAGTAGGATGATATTTTACAAAACCCTTTAAGTGTTTTAAAGTGTCCATAGATTGAGATGTAACATGTTATTTTATTCAAATTTTAATTATATAAAACTTGACACTGTTTTAACAAGAGATTTTACTCATTTGAAAAGATGGCAGACTTAAAGTGATATTCTAAAGTCTTTTAAAACTGTATTCTTTGTGTTAACAAGTTTTTAGCATCATTTCTGTTTTTATTTGGCAAAATAAAATACATTGCCAAAGGCATTTGGAGCTTTGGTTTTATAAATCACTATTGGTCAGTGACATGCAAGTGAAGTGAAAGTTGCTCAGTAATGTCCGACTCTTTGTGACCCCATGGACTATACAGTCTTTGGAATTCTCCAGGCCAGAATACTGGAGTGGGCAGCCTTTCCCTTCTCCAATGGATCTTCCCCACCCAGGGATTGAACCCAGGTCTCCCACATTGCAGCAGATTCTTTACCAGCTGAGCCACAGGGAAGTCCTCTGGTTTTATAAATCACTACTGGTCAATAAGCGCGCATGTGTGCGTGCGCGTGCGTGCACACACACACATACAACTTTTTAACCGATGAGAACAATTGAATTTGTCATGCTTTAGTCATGTAGCATACTATGTATTGTATCATATGGTCTTAAGGAATTTTGCACCAAAAATTCTCCAGTCAAGAATTCATTAATCCAGTTTTCGGTGTTTTTTTCCCCTATTCTTTTTTTTTTTTTGGCAGTTTAATCAGTCTGTTCATGTTGCTAATACTTTGGTTTATTTGGAATTTAGATTTCTGAAACTTCAAAAAAAGTTTGGACCCTGTAGATCAGTGTACTTAAAGTTTTTATAGTAATAATTTCACTCACCATGACTTCTGACAAACAAACTTGAGTTTTAATTTTCTGATCTTGTGTACCTACGATTTAAAGATGTTATTAAAGTTACCTACTTTTAATTTCCCAGTTTATTTTCCTTTGTTAGAAAGAAGAGTATATAGAAATAGCAAGAGAGCTTGCTTACAAGCCGGTTTATTTATTTGCTTTACCATTTAGGTTTATACATGTAAGAAATATGCCCAAAGGCATTCTGACCAATACAGTATAGGATACTGCAAAATAAAATAAAGAAATGCAGTTTATTTTAGCAGATATTATAAATTTCAGGTAGGAACTTCATTGTAATAATCACAAGGCATTCATTTAAATGGAGTATGTGTTTGAACATGTAAATGTCATCAGGTTCTGTAATGAACTGGCAAAAATGTGTGCTTCTCATTGAAAGGATAACACTGGGAAAAGATTAAGCATGCCCTGTCTCCTTCCTTCTCTCTTTCCTTTTAGGTAATCAACACCTGGTTGATTACATCTGTTTGAACTATAAAAACTATACTATAAACTTACATGGACGTTTTCATGAAAACGAACTGCAACAAACAGTGCTTAAACTTTCCACTTTCAGCAGAATTCTACCTTTTTGTGTCATCCTGTAATTCAGACTTTCTTTAGCAAAGATGAAACAGTTTTGTTATTGTTCTAGGGAAAACAGTGATTTCCCTTTGGTGCTTGGTTTTCCAGTTTATAACTGCTTTAGAGGAAGAGGACAGATTCTTATATATTTGTGGTGCTCTGAGGAGTTAGCAGCTTGGATGTGTTTGTCTTGTCCCTTGCATCTAAGGCATTGGCTGGTACATGCATGGTCCTCATGAGGTATTTATTAAATGACTGACTGGTCAGCAGCAAAATTTAGATACAGCTTTGTTTGATTCCTTGTACACTTTTAGTGGATTCCGTTTCATCCTTGCTTTTTCTTTTTTGTAAGAGCAAAAGGATCTGTGATCTAAGAACCTATAAGCGATTGTGCTACTTTCCACTGCCTTCAGGCCTATGCTGCTGGTGCTGCTGCTGCTGCTGCTAAGTGGCTTCACTCATGTCTGACTCTGTGCGACCGCATAGACGGCAGCCCACCAGGCTCCACCGTCCCTGGGGTGGGTTGCCATTTCCTTCTCCAATGCATGAAAGTGAAAAGTGAAAGTGAAGTCACTGAGTCATGTCCAACTCTCAGCGACCCCATGGACTGCAGCCCACCAAGCTCCTCCATCCATGGGATTTTCCAGGCAAGAGTACTGGAGTGGGGTGCCATTGCCTTCTCCGTCAGGCCTATAAATAGGGGAAATAAACATGTATAAACTATACATATAACTGACATATCAGAGAACTAGATAAATATATATACATTTATATACATATACACACAAAACATATAGTTCCCTACTTTAAAAGATAAAAATGATGGATTTGTTTTTTTCTTGTCCAAATTTAGTTATTTTCTTTTGCGGTTGTTATGGCTTATGACCTCCTCCCCCCGCCGCACACACTCACTTGATTACTGTAATGTTTGGTGTTCATTCCTTTACTCAAGATGTTTATATTTCTTGCCTGCATTTTCTAGGGATGGGTCTTGAATTTGCCTCTGTTTCTCTTTGTTATCACTTCATCCTTCTCACTCAAGTCTACCAGCTTGATCTTCAAAAATGATTTTCAACGTGTTACGATTGCTTAACATCTTCTATGGCTCCCTATTATCTACTTCATTAAATCCAACTTCTGCTTTCATTTTAGGACTTCACATAATTTGTATTACATTCTCCTTCTCAGATTATTTCTCCTGTTCTCCAGCAAGGCAGTAGGGCTTTCTCTACTCCCTCCCCCAACACACATATTCACCTCAAGTTCCTGCTTCTTGGTAAATCTGCAACGAGCTATATAAACGTGTTGGGTGAAATATTGAATAATATTTTCTCGTAATTTTTCAACAAGCTTTTTTCTTTCTTCAAAGGCTTGGTAATTAGGTTTTATGTTTGTTTCTAGAAAGATATTCTGCCACTCTGGAAAAAAAAATTCCTTAAAAAAATAATTACCTCTAGTCTGAAGATAGTGATAAAGCGTCAGTTTTTAAGACTTATCATTTTAGTTCTCAATACCTCATTGTGGACCTAGAACGTCAGTGAAAGAAAGGACCTGTAAGTCATCTATCTCCTTAACCATAGAGTGGTGGTGCCTGTCGCTGCCATTTACTTGGCTCATCAGAGCCTTTACATATTTGTAATTCAGTTCAGTTCAGTTTAGTTCAGTTCAGTCACTCAGTCGTGTCCGACTCTTTCCAACCCCATGAACTGCAGCACGCCAGGCCTCCCTGTCCATCACCAGCTCCCGGAGTTCACTCAGACTCACGTCCATCGAGTCAGTGATGCCGTCCAGCCATCTCATCCTCTGTCATCCCCTTTTCCTCCTGCCCCTGATCCCTCCTAGCATCAGAGTCTTTTCCAATGAGTCAGCTCTTTGCATGAGGTGGCCAAAGTACTGGAGTTTCAGCTTTAGCATCATTCCTTCTAAAGAACACCCAGGGCTGATCTCCTTTAGAATGGACTAGTTGGGTCTCCTTGCAGTCCAAGGGACTCTCAAGAGTCTTCTCCAGCACCACAGCTCAAAAGCACCAATTCTTTGGCACTCAGCTTTCTTCACAGTCCAATTCTCGCATCCATACATGACCACTGGAAAACCATAGCCTTGAGTAGACGGACCTTTGTTGGCAAAGTAATGTCTCTGCTTTTCAATATGCTATCTAGGTTGGTCATAACTTTTCTTCCAAGGAGTAAGCGTCTTTTAATTTCATGGCTGCATATTTGTAATTACCCTTCCATAAATAGTTTGCAGCTTGACCATAGCATTTTGCCACTCTATTAGAATGAGGCACAAAGTCCAAGTTAAAAGCAAAATCCTTAATGAATTTAACAAAATTAAGCAAAGAGCTTTAGGTTATAGGAGCAGAGTTAATGGATTCAGCTGTCTTTACTTTCATTTCAACCAACAAATTTTACATTCATTTTTCAGATGTGAACCTCGTTCAATTAACATGGAGTAAAATTAATTTTGTGAAACTGTTATATCACCCCTGGAGATAATTGGAGATAACCTAATGTGTCACAAAACTCGAGCTAGAAAATCGGCATTTATGGGGTTGGTTTCAATGACTATGTTGGGAAAGGATTTCAAGATTATTTTTGATACATATTTCTTAACCTTTGCTAGGCTTCCTTTCTGTGATTTAGCTGTGACCAGAGTAGGATTGTGATAGGGTCCTAGAATGTAGAGGTGACCAATCCCACAACCAAAGGCAGTACATGACAGTTTCTGAAAATGCGGTTGGTCCATGGACCAAAGGCATCAGCATTACCCAGAAGATAGTTAGCAAAACAAATTTGTGGGCCCCACCCCAGATAACCAGCACAGAATCTCTGTGGATGGAACCCAGGAATCTATGAAGTAATGAGAGCCCCAGTTGAACCTTACACTTGCTTAAGTGAAAGAGCTATTGGTCTGTGGAACCCCAGAGGTCAGATATTTTCAGATAAACCCAGCCTCCATATTTCAGTTGAACAGTCTATATCTAGTGATTTTTCATCTCTCATTCATCATCATAAAATGCAGACAACTTGAATCAAGGTTTCTTTGAATATGGGTCATTTCACGATTTTCATCTGTATTCTGAAGGATATTCTGAATTGATTCATCTAAGCTGATTAAAATGTAGCAGAAGAGCCAGATCACTGTGATGAGCCGTGGAAACCCCACAGTCTTTTTCTAAGAACAAACGTGTGCTTTGTTTATCTTCATGTCCTTCCATCCTACTAGAGAATGAAAGCAACTGAAAACCTTATCTCGCCCAATTTTGGCACTTAGGTTTGTTTCATTTTGGCACATGGCTGTGTGCTTTCAACATATAGGAAACTATCTGCAGAATGAGTCAAATTTCAGATTGTTTGATCAGAAGGATATTTTCCTAAAGGACTGAGGTTGTTAATATTCATACCAAATAATTAATATTTAGATGTTAAACAAGTGGCATGGAGTTCTATATTAGTTTTAATAGAAGTCTTTTAAAATAACTTGAACATTTCTTGAAATTCTAGCAATGTTATGTGAAGTGTTATTAATTAATATAATTTAAAGTATGTACATACATCAACTTTTATACATATATAAATCCTTTTCAAAAAATGAACTTTTATAATAATGTTTTATAGAACATTGTTATACAGTGGTCAATTGCAAGCTTGACCATAATAGCTTCTGTATGTATAGATGTGTGTGTTTATCATATTCTTAGAAATCTTGCAATATACTATAGAGGGTTTAAAGATAATTTTTGGCATTTTCAATTTGGTATAACTGTAGATCTGAGGCACAGTTATAACCTGCAAAGCATTTAGAAGCAAAATCATACTGGATATGAGCTTTTAGGTATTTATTTAGGTGGAGGTAGAATTAGCTCTGCCAAAGTTTTTTTCTCTATCTCCTTAAGTTGTATAATATTATGTGGTGACAATAATTATACTAGGTCTGGGCTAAGTGATCCTGATATTGGTGCTACTAAGTCTGTATTTTACATCTAACTGATTGTATTGAATTTGTGTTATGTCTGATAAGTACCGAAAAGTTATAATGCCCTAGAGGGTTATTACTATTAATGATACTGAGATACTGTGACGATAGCAGGCACCTCTCTTCATTTAAAGGACTCAGACTTTTCTCGTGCTTACTTTTTTTTGCTATATTCTGTTTATTATATTCATTTATTTTAATTTTATTGATGCTATCTAAATATCTGCTTACGTAATAATGCTAGGTTCTTGGAGGGTGAAGAAGCTGTACTATATAAATAAAGCACAGTTTCTTTCTTCAGAAAGATCTTCCCCTGTGAGTGACTAAATGGCAATGTGCTCAAATATGGAAGTAGCAATCTTAACTGACCTGTTCCTAAGGTTGTAATGTTTAAAACATAATGTTGTAACATTTAAAACATTGTAACATTAATGTTGTAAAGTTTAAACATCTAGTTTAAATTTGATACATTTTATTGCTTGATTCTAAGAATTTTGCAGCAGAGTTCCTTGGTTTGGAAATAGGAAGGGTGGACCCCTAGATCAGGAGTCACAGTAAAAAATTTTAATTTACCTTGTTATTTTCTGGTTTAATTGTTGGTTTCCTTAGCTAATGATAGTTCTCAAGGCAACCATTTCTTTCTCTTTTTTTCTTTTTTGGCTGAACTGTGCAGTATGTGGGATCTTAGTTCCTTGGTCAGGGATCAAGCCCATGTCCCCTGAATTGAAAGTGTGGAATTTTAACCGTGGGACCGCAGGGAAGTCCCAAGGCAGCCTGTTCTGTTTAGAACTTCAGAGGGTACTAAGACACCTATCACAGGAGAAAGTACTCTTGGCCAATATTTTTTTTTTCCTTCGCTTATTTTCTTTGTCAAGGGATTTATGAAAGTGTTCCTAGGATGTATCTCTAGTCACATCTATATAGTTCTTTGAAAATCAGGCTTCTTGAATACTGCATGTTAACTAAAATATTTCTTAGTATGTCTTTCAGGGTTTTAGGTTCTTGATGAAATTTTAAACTATACTGTCTTTATTTCATCCATGACACTAATGGTGTCGAGTAATTTTTTTCTCTTTGATTTACTAACTATATAGAAAACAGTATGGGCACACCATCAAATAGGCAGTTTAAAAGATCATTTATTACAGTGGTTCTCAGGTGGAAACATTACCAAATTATTTGGTTTAAAAATATTTATGTAAATAGTTGTCTTCTTAGTTTCAGTGAAGGAAGGAAGTAAATGAATATTTATGAACCCAGTAAATATGTACTAATACTCAGTACATTTGTATTGTGCTATATGCTTTAATTTAGATTGTCTCATATTGTCCTTATAATGACACTTTAGATTAGTCTCAGAGAAATTAGGAACATGTCTGAGAATCAAACTGAGCAGTATCTAATTTCCAAAGCCACTGTGTTTCTACCATGACATGCGACTTCTTGCCATGAGGCCACATGCTAACATTTTGTGGAAGGTGCAGTAATCAATAACATCTAGTCCCTGCTTCTGAGACAGCAAGGAATGGAAGAGACAGCTTTAGTAAAAACAGGACACATGGAATCTTAAGATGCTGTGTATGCCGTGTGCTCTTGAGTGTGTAGGAGGGAAGAAGACGCATTGTCTAAGGTCAATTATTCCCACCTCTAATTTTCTTAACATTGAATTAAATAGCAGTGAATAGGTATTGCTCAGTGTGTGGCATACAGCCTGTCTTGTCAAGTTGCTTTTTTCTTGAAAACTGTGTTAATTTTTTTTCCAGAAAAGAAAGGAGGATGTGTCGTGGGTAAAAAATAGGCATAGTTAGCACCAATTCTATATACTGGTTTTGGCTTCAGTCCAGAATTCTGACTGTAGATGGGGATTTTTATTTGTATATTGTTTTTTCAAAAGTGGGGGACACTTAACATGTATTTTCCTTTTGTTTATGTATGAGCTCCATTTTACTAAAGTTATCTTCATGGTATTGAGCGACTTCACTTTCGCTTTTCACTTTCATGCATTGGAGAAGGAAATGGCAACCCACTCCAGTGTTCTTGCCTGGAGAATCCCAGGGATGGGGGAGCCTGGTGGGCTGCCGTCTATGGGGTTGCATAGAGTTGGACACGACTGAAGCGATACAGCAGCAGCAGCAGCAATATGGAAACAATATTCCCCATATTTAAGACTCGTTTTAAGCTCTCTTACTAGAGAATTGAATAGATGGCTGCTAGATAAAGGCATCCATAAAACAATAATTGAATGTATTTATTAAAAATAGCGTTTCATTCTGTACTATAACATATACTTGTAAATTTTTATAGTGTTATGACATATTATCTAGATTGGTTTTTGGAGAGTGGGGAAAACTAATGTAATTCAGACAAGCAATAATCACTAAGTCAAGAAATAGGGCAATTAAAAAATGATTCATGGCAAGTAAGAGTGAGACATTTATATTCTGAAAATTAATTGTGAGACTTTTTATTTAAATCATCATCAGAAAGAAAAATTCAAGGAAAAGAGAGGTTCAAGTAAATTTTAATATGTGCTCATCCTGAGTACAAATTAGTAAAGATCTTAGATTTAACTCATGTGTCAGAGTTCATTAAACAGATTGAGAAATCCTATTTCACTGTGACTAAGCTGCCTCAAATTTTAACTTCCGTACTTATATATAATTGTAATATAGTGATTGTGTCTGTTTTGATAAATCTACATATATGTCCATGATGTGAGTGTATGAAAGAGATGAATACTTGACTTTATAGGGTTGACAAAGATGTGTTCTGTTTGCCAAAGCAAATGGGAGAGCTCTTATAAATCTTCAGATCTCTAAATTATAAAAAAGAAATTCTTTTATGACACATAAACAGCAACTATCTCCAGCTGGGCAATCCACTTAAGGTACAGAATATCCTTAGAAACTGGCTTTTAACTCTAAATTTCTGATGTTTCGCATCCATGCTCTTTGACCTTGTAGGTCTCTGATCATTACTGTCCTACTGTACTCCTGTTTAGTTTTCCCCTTTTTATTCTTTGGTTCACTCTTCCTTCTTTTCCCTATTAAACTTTTCTGGCCTGGGCCCTCCTATCTCAACTTGCTCTGTTTTCCAAACATTTTTAAGATTCCTTCAGATGAGCCCAGCCTAATTTATGAGCACTGGTATGAGGAAGGCTCTGGCCTATCCCTTCCAATTTGTTAGGTATCAGGGTGTTTGGAATACTTTCAGTGTTAGCTTTGGTGAACTCATGGGACAGAGCTGCTGCTGCTGCTGCTGCTGCTAAGTCACTTCAGTCGTGTCCGACTCTGTGTGACACCATAGACGGCAGCCCACCAGGCTCCCCTGTCCCTGGGATTCTCCAAGCAAGCACACTGGAATGAGGTGCCATTTCCTTCTCCAATGCATGAAAGTGAAAAGTGAAAGGGAAGTTACTCAGTCGTGTCTGACTCCGTGACTCCAAGGACTGCAGCCCACCAGGCTCCCCCGTCCATGGGATTTTCCAGGCAAGAGTACTGGAGTGGGTTGCCATCGCCTTCTCTGATGGGACAGAGCTAATATAAAAGAATTTTAGATTCAGTGATAGATAAGTAGGAGATCATTGACCTTGTGATTTGCAAGTCTAATATTAAAAAATCTCATTTGAATTTTGGAATGACAGTATAAGAAGCAGCGTTTCAGATCTGAGGACCAGACTTAAATTGCTTAGAACATGTTAAAACTAGAACTAGGTAAAACTCCTTCCAGTAGATGATAAACTTTTCTTAGAGTAGCACCTGTATAAGAAATGGAGCAAATTCCATGACCTGATATTTAATTTCAGAGATTAAAGTTGATGATTAACAAATTTGTAGAGGTAACAAGTATAGGTTGTGGAATTTGGGATTAAGAAGGATTCTCTTTGCCATAAAAAGTGTTTTTAGATATTCATTCAGTAAGACCAATAAGCAGCAGTTAGCTTCACATTTTTTGTTTATTTAACAAAATGTAGTGGGAGAAGTCTCCAAATTAAATCATACTGCTTAAAGGAGGAGAAAAATGATTTCTCTTTTAGTGCATTCAAAGTGGCCTCCTGAGAAGAAAGACTGATGAGCTCAGCCTCAAACCCCTTACTCAGCTGCGTGGCTTCTGGCATCTCTGTCAAGCAAATTGGAGACGCCTCAGTTTCATTTGGGAATCTGTACCTGTAGGTGCTTTTCGAGGGAACAACTTAATTTAGATCTCCCCTCCATTTCGTTTTCCATGCTGTTCAGAATCCTGAGAGTTTTTTTTTTTTTTTTGTAATGATTGGTGATTTCTAATACACCGGCGATCATTTCAGCCTCTGTTAAAGCCTGGGTATTAGACTGGCCCCATCTTTATAAAGGGCTTTCCAAGGTGGCTCAGTGGCAGAGAATTGTCCTGCCAGTGCAGAAGATGCAGGAGATGTGGGGTTCATTCCCTGTGGCTCAGAAAGACCCCCTGGAGGTAGGATATGGCAACCCCCTCCAGTATTCTTGCCGGGAAAATTCCATGGCCAGAGGAGCCTGGTGGGCTACAGTTCATGGGATTGCAAACAGCTGGAGATGACTGAGCATGCATGCATGCATCTTTATAAATTTGTTGTTAAGTTAACTTACTCCTGGGCACCTCCCTGGTAGCTCAAATGATAATCTGTCTACAGTGCAAGAGACCTGAGTTCAATTCCTGGGTTGGGAAGATTCCCAGAGAAGGTAATGGCAACCCACTCCATTATTCTTGCCTGAAGAATCCCATGGACAGGGGAGCTTGGCAGGCTATAGTCCATGGCGTTGCAAAGAGTTGCACATGACTGAGTGACTAACACAGGTTTAAAACTAAGTGTTCTGTTTGTTGGGCAAATGATACTGGAATATTTCAAAGCAGATGATCATGGTAACTCTGCAGAATGACATACCGACTTGTGAAAACACTGATTTCAGTTGCCTTTTAATTATGGAGGTTATGGCATGTTACATAATTCAATCCTTAGGCATGCTCTACAATATTGAATTCCCTCTCAGAGTTCCCATCCCTAATCGAGGATGGTTTTCTTATTAGACAGAGATCTAGGAGTAAAGATTTCTAAATACTTACTAGACTCACTGGAGAGACTTTTTTTTCTGGAATGTAAGCATTTGTTTAGTTTTCACAAACACCATTAATTCTTTATTAAAGAGATATTATGAAGAGATACTAAATCTGTACATGGAAGATAAGTTGGATAGATGTATCACACTGAGAATATTTTTATATTAAATTTCTTTAAATTAGGAAAGTCAGATAGACATATATAAGGAGAATTTTTAAGGAGATGAGAGGTAGTTGCTGTGATTACTAGTACTTACTAGTAATGATAGCTAAATTAATCTAAGGCCTTGTGGTCATATACTCATCACTTTGAGCCTGATCAGAGTAATGTAGGCATTACAGGAATTGAAAAATTAAACTGAAATGTTCACATTGACTATTAAGTATTGGATATTTATACAAAGCAAATGGGTAAAGCACTATTTTTTCCTTTATTTTATTCCTGAGTTATTTCATTATGAAACTGCATACTCAGTAAAGAATGTGGTAGCTCTTTTCCTTCCCAATTCCTTTCTCCCAACTTCCATTCTTAAAATAACTATATTTTGCCCTGTCTAGAGGCATGTGGAATGCATAACTCCTCTTTCTCTTCTTCTAGTTTTTATAACTACTGTGGATAAATTTCAAGGTGGTAAAGAGAAGAGTAGGTTTGGTTGAAATGAGAATAAGTGGAGGTTAGGCTTGAGTTGAGCTCTGGTGAAAGGAAGAAACATTTCTGGAAAAAACAAAGTGCACTGAGGAAACTTGGTTTGCAGCTCTGGATTCTGGAGGAAGAATCAGCAGCAGGTAACTCTCATTGCCCACAATTCTGGCAGTGGGCTTCCTTGAGCCTCAGCTGGATGGGTCCTTTTTTTTTATTCCATCAATACAGATGAAAACTTTAAAATGCACATGGCAGATGAAGATGTCACATTCAATTTCAATGTCTAATTTAAGTGTCATTAGTAGGTCAGACAAGAGGATGTAAGTAACTGAAGGCAGATCTTCTTCTGCTCTGATAGGATATCGAGATACAAAGATAAAGAGAGCCAGAGATCCCAGGGGCCCTGAAAGTGAAGAGTGATCACCACAGTGAAAGGAAGCTGAATACAAGTGTCTGGTTCACTATGAAAGTGCCTGGTGTATAATAGCTGCTTGACAAAAATACGTCTCAGCGTGGTCTAGGGCTGGTCACTTCTATTATCTTTGTTCAGCCTGAGGCACTGTGTAGCTTTGACCTAGGAACTTTTTGAAGTTCATTTCTGAGTCCCAGTGTTTCTGTTTCATTTGATTTACAAAGTGCTTTTCAACATTAACTTTGTAATGAAGGAGCTTTATTCCCAGAAGATGTTTTAGCCAGGGGTATACATGTCATGATTTATGGCTAGAGCAAATAATGAAATATATAAAAACCACACATGGTAGGGCCCATTAAGTTATTTCTAGATAACTTTGCTCCTAAGTTAAACTGGCTATGTTTTTCCATGTCTATGTCTGATAAGTAGATTTATCTCAACATCAGGTTTTCACAAGATTAATAATCCCTCTTTGTAAAGAGAATCTGTTTTAAAATTGAAGACAATTATCCTGACATGAATTATATAAACATGTGCTAAGTAAATAATATTATGCTTTCATATACTTAAAACATAACTAATATTCTAAGAATACTTTTGATCAGGTATCTTTCAGAAATGGGAGCGTCTACTCAGCAAGAAAAAAAGTGGTGGTCTATTAAACAAAAAAGATTTTTTTCTTTAGCTTGAGTAATATAATGGTCTCAGAGCTTTAACCTGAATTATTAGCACATATAAATCCATCTTCTTAATTAAATGGGGTCTTTGCCCATTGAACACCAGCGTATGGACAGCGTTAGTTACTAGATGTTATTATGAGGCTGGCCTGGCCACATAATCCATTAGAGGTAGGATTCAGTTATATTGGTAGCAGCAAAGTGATTTTTATGGTCGTGAGAATCTTTTCTTTGTTCTGTCAGTATCAATTATTTCAGTCCTAATAGAAAGCTTAAAAAGGGGTCAAGTTTATGATTTATGCTTTGGACAATTTGTAACATTTCTATCTAACAAGCCTATATATATATATATATATATATTATTTTTTTTTTTTTCTGGAAAAGACTTGTACTATGTAGTTTGTCTAAACTACCTTACTATGTGGCTAAGGGGAGAGTGAGAGTGATGTGACAGGATTATGTTAGAAAATTTCATTGAAAGGCATGAGTAGACATTAAAATAATAAATATGCATGTATGATAGTATGTGTCTGTGCATTTATGATTGTAATAGTGAATGTTTGCTTTGGGAGTTGTATTCAATTATGTTGAAAATTTTGGAGAAATAATTTAGAGTAATAGGTTAAATTCTGTGGTACAGGAACTCTAGATAATGATTCAAAGTCTTGGTCCATTTTTCAGATGAAGCAACAGTACACTACTGAAAAACAACTCACTGAAATGACTGGAAAGTAAGTCAAGTGCAAAACTGGCACAGCATAATGGGGGTAGTTAAAGAACTTGTTTCAGGATGTTAGACAACATCTTAAGAGGATAGCTAGGGACAGTGCATGTAAATTTTATGACACGGAAGTACTTAGCAAATGAAATGCTAGTTGTTCTTTCTGGTGGACAGACATTTTTATAGATAGGTAAATCCCAGTTAAGAATATGGATGGATCGTCTAATAATTCTTTTTTTTTTTTTCCCCAAATTGTGACTTGATGAATTTCTCTCTTGGAAGAGTGTAAGCAGTGTTTAATCATCCTTCAGACATATTATAGAGGGAAAAACACTGAGTGGGAGGTTGGGCTTCATGACCCTTGTGCATGGTTTTTTAGGTATTACATCTCAAGTGCAGGGACTCCATCTTACTGATTTGTGTTACACAAAACAAATACAACACAGCTCTGTGGAAACATAAAAAACAAAGGAGCTATTTCAGCAGGAAGGTCTTCAGCAGACAGTAGTTGGTGAAATTAATTAAACTAAGCCAAGAGCGAGTCCGCCATATTCACTCTTTTGATCATAACACTTTTTGAAGATTTGCTCTGTGCTGGGCATGTTGCAGAGTTTTTATGTGAGTTGTTTTAACCCATAGAGTATGACCCCTATTTTATAGATGAGAAAACTAAGGCAGAGAAAGGTAAAGTGATTTACTCAGTGTCACATAGCTGGTGGTCATACCTATCTCAGATTTGAGCCCTAGTTGTCTAACACCAGAGCTAAAGCTCTTCATTACATGTACTTCATTATGTGTACACACAATAGTAATTGTCTTGATGCATCTTTACAATGGATTCTTGAGAATATCCTAACTCTGTACTTGTGGGCCTTTAATATGTTCAGTACTACTGATGCTGTGATGGTAATTAAACATTTGTAAGTCATGAACCCTGGGAATTCAAGATATTGAATTCTGAATAGGTAGAGATTTCTGAAATTCCAGAAACATTGCACCTCTATTTAATACTGTTTCTTTTCTGTGTGTATGCTTGTATGTGTGTGTGTGAGTCCATGTCCACACATGATAATTTTGCTAACAATATGGAGCTAGTCGAATAAGACTTAGAGCAAGGAAAAGGAGATAGGAAATCAAGTAGTATTCTCTCTATCATGTAAGTCCCAAAGTGCTCAATTTTTTAAGGATTGGTGCATTCTGCTAGTGGACATATATAGATGGCTGAATGATACAAATGTGCATGCTTAGCTTTCCTGGCTTGTAATGTGCTTTTCTGGAAGTAATAAAGGATGGGGATAATTATACAGCTTACATCCAAGAGCTGAAAGGGATTTTAGGAAGGTCATAATCCAAGGTCATGAAGGGGGAAACAAACCAAGATTTAGACCCCTCAGATGGTCACACAAATTCAGATTCAGGAAATTTGTAAATAAGCAGGAGTGTTGAATTATTGGGTTCTGGCTAGACATATTAACATATAGATTATAGATCTGCCTTCAGTTATTTACATCCTCTTGTCTGACCTACTAATGACACTTAAATTAGACACTGAAATTGGATGTGACACCTTCATCTGCCATGTACATTCTAAGGTTTTCATCTGTATTGATGGAATAAAAAAAGGGCCCATCTAGCTGAGGCTCAAGGAAGCCTGCTGCCAGAATTGTGGGCAATGAGAGTTACCTGCTGCCGATTCTTCCTCCAGGATCCAGAGCTGCAAACCAAGTTTCCCCAGTGCACTTTGTTTTTTCCGAAAATGTTTCTGTGATACTGTCTTTTGTAAGAATAGAATATGATAACTGGACTGTACATTACATATTGTGTCTATCAACATTAATTATCCTTAATTAGTGAGATGTACTATCACTTATGTTTTAACCTGTACGTTAAGCACATCATGAGAAATGCCAGACTGAATGAGTTACAAGCTGGGAATCAAGATAGGCGGGAGAAACATCAACGACCTCAGATATGTGGATGATACCACTCTAATGGATGGCAGAAAGTGAAGAGGAAATAAAGCCTCTTGATGAGAATGAAGGAGGAGAGTGAAAGAGCCAGCTTAAGACTAAGTATTAAAGGAACTAAGATCATGGCATCTGGCCCCATTACTGTATGGCAAATAGAAGGGGAAAAGGTGGACGTAGTGACAAAGTTCCTCTTCTTGGGCTCCAGAATCTCTGCAGATGGTGACTGCAGTTGTGAAATCAGAAGATGACTGCTTCTTGGCAGGAAAGCGATGACAAACCTAGACAGTGTGTTGAAAAGCAGAGACATTACTCTGCTGACAAAGGTCCATATAGTCAAAGCTATGGTCTTCCCAGTAGTCATGTACAGTTGTGAGAGCTGAACCATAAAGAAGGCAGAGTGCCAAAGAATTGATGCCTTCAGACTGTAGTGCTGGAGAAGACACTGAAAGTCCCTTGGAAAGCAAGGAGATCAAACCATTTTAAGGGAGAACGACCCTGAATATTCATTGGATATTGAATACTGCTTAAGCTGAGGCTCCAGTATTTCAGTCATCTGATGCAAACAGACGACTCATTGGAAAAGTCCCTGATGCTGGGAAAGATTGAGGGCAGAAGGAGAAGAGAGCTTCAGAGGATGAGATGGCTGGATGGCATCAAAGATGCAATGAACATGAACTTGGGCAAACTCCAAGAGATGATGAGGGACAAGGAGGCCTAGCAGGCTGCAGTCCATGGGGTCGCAAAGAGTCGGACATGACTGGGCTACTGAAGAACAACAATTATCACTGCATAAGGATATCTTTGTTTTTAGATTGTACATACTGAATGCATAGGGCCATAATACTTACAACTTACTTTCAGTTGTTTCAGCAAAATGAAAACAGTGATATTATTATTACCCGGAAAGAGACATAATGCAAATGGAGCAAAGTGATAGCAATTTATAATTCTAGGTGAAAGGTATATGCATGTTTTACTGTGTCAACATTGTAACTTTTGAATATTTAAAATATACCAAATAAAAATTAGAAAGAAATAGATAGTTCTGACAGATAAATACAATAGCAGTAGTGGTGGTCATAGTGGAAGTAGTTGCTGTAGTAAGTGTGTACTGAGCTTTCTAGGTAACAGTATGACATACAAAAGTATCCAAAAGTCAGAATAACTTATGATGCTGACATTAGAATAGAATGTTCACTGTAGTGTCCTAAGATTGATATTAAATATATCTGTATTTGTATATGCCTAATAGTGACAGAAAGCTGCTCCCAAACGTTTTCTTGAAGTATAGTGAACTTTGTAAATTATCAAACATATTCTTAAGCTATGTTAGAGATGTAGAGATATAGAGATATTGTGATGTAGAAATAAGGGAACTTAAGTAGGAGAAGAAAGCTCTTCTAAATTGTATCCATTAGGAGTGTGGCATATTAAGACGTAATTGGAAGGAATGAAGGTTGATGATCAGAATAGAGTGTAATTTAAAATATTGTGTAAATGAAGAAGATATTATAGAGAAAACAGGAGAAAAATATTTTAGGTATGAATAATATTCAAAATCCATAGATCACCTGCCACTTCATGTACACAAGGCCACTGTGTGCTCTGAGCAATGTGGTTTTAGATCTTAACATTCCTTATCTTTAAACCTTTGGGAAGCAGGAAGCCCACTATTGTTCTTGTTAGCCAGTCCACCCCTTGTTGGCAAATTGTCTTGGTGTTTTTGCACTATATGCTCCGCGTGGGAGCATATAATTTCTAATTTGCTTAAGATGAAAGCAAAAGATCTTCAAAGACTCAAAAGAACCTATATTTCCATGTTTACTTCCTCAAGTCAATCATTCATTCGTATAAGTATTCATTTATATTTTCATAAGATTCTTTCTCAACAAGAACCCTTAGAAATCATTTTGATTTTTTTTTTTTTGCTGACATTGAAGTCTAAGTCCATTTATTATTACCTTACTTCAATTTTATTTTCATTTCTCTCTATTCCTAAACCTCCATTTTAAATGAAATAAATAAATAAATAAATAAAACCAAGACATTTTTTCCCTTCAATCTCAAAACATCTCTTAGAGGATCTGACAAAGAGTAGTCTGGATTTCACAGGGCAGTGGCCCCATAGTTATTATTACATACTAGTAAGGCAGAGAAAAACAAGTCTCGTGTGGATGAATATAGTGCTTTAAGAATACAAATAAAGAATGTTACAAAAACCGAAGGTAGGTTATTTGACCAAAAAAAAAAAAAAAAAAAGCCCAGAAGTTAGTGTCTAATTATGTGTTCTAGTCAGAGAAAAGCAACAACTACAAGAAAACAAAACAAATGAGATAAATAAACAACAAAGAAAAATGAAAAGTATATACATTTTTTCTCTTAAATACAGTAAACCTATAAAAATGATAAAGGAGAACATTGTCCCTTTATCAGATGGGAAAGGAAAGCTCTTAACCGATGACATACAAAAGGCAGAGCATTTTCCTTACTCCTGTCTTCACACAAAAAGGTCATCTTTGATCTAATCACTTCAATAGCCAACACCTGGGCTGGCAGGGCAGAAAGAGCACCATAAAAGAAGGAATGAACTAGAGATTGTATTTGAAAAAAAAAAAAAAAACAAACACTGAAGTTTGTTCAGATGCTGGGTTGGTAAACTTTAGTATAAATTAAACTCTTAAATATGGGGTGTCTATTCTTTTTCTTTGTTGGGGCTTTCAGTTCATATGATACATGTCATCTCTTGCAATTAAATAACTAATAGTCGTGTTTGTGTAGAGTTGAGAGGAAGTCAGTTCAGAATATGACATGGCCCCAACTCTCAAGTAATCCACACACACAATCATCTAGGCTTGGTGAGACTTTCTCATAGAGAAAATGGTATAATGTGATTTATTTTTAAAATTATTCATGAAAACACTTCTTGCTAAATAGAGTTTTTATGAATTAAAATGCATATCAATAGTTTTATTAAGCAGCCTCAACTTACTTATGTATGAGTTTTAAGCTATGATTTTTTTAATGAAAGAGTAAGATGATGATGTCATGGGGAGACTCAGTAGGTTTGGTCAGGTGGATAGGCACGGGAATACAGTCCAGGAAGCACTGGCATGAAATGGGAAACCACTCAGAATGGTAACTTGTTAATGACTGAATTAGAGTCCAGAATCGCATCCTGGATTGCCAATGTTATTCCTTATCAGTTCAGTTCAGTCGCTCAGTGAGACTCTTTGTGACCCCATGCACTGCAGCACGCCAGGCTTCCCTATCCACCACCAACTCCTGGAGCCTACTCAAACTCATGTTGATCTTGTCAGTGATGCCATCCAACCATTTCATCCTCTGTCGTCCCCTTCTCCTCCCACCTTCAATCTTTCCCAGCATCAGGGTCTTTTCCAATGAGTGGTTCTTTGCACTCATGTGGCCAAAGTATTAGAGTTTCAGCTTCAACATCAGTCCTTCCAACAGAGCGATTCAAATTTATGGGAATAGTCACCATCTTATTTACTTTAGAATTTCTAACTTTCATACGTAGAATGAGGACTCTGTCCCTCGACTACTATCCAGAGACTTTTTGCCAGAACCCAGGCTATGATCTTTTGTGATTTTGCTCCCGGTGTGTGTGGTGTAACTTGATTTTGATTAAGTGTTCAGATAAAATGTCCCATGATATTTTTGTTATTATTTTGTAGCAATGACGTTTTCTTTCCAGCAATCATTTTTGAGATGCCACAATATGTTATTTACTATTTGTCCAAAGGATCTAAAATCCCTGGGTTTTTCTCCATTCCATGGAAACCTGGATAGGAAAATATGACCCATTTTGATATACAATGTTGTATTAGTTCTAGGTGTATAGCAGAGTGAATCAATTATATATATATATATACACACACACATATATCCACTCTTTTTCAGGTTCTTTTCCTATATAGACCATTAAAGTATTGAATAGAGCTCCTTGTGTTATACAGTAGTCCTTATACTTAACTTTAATATGTATATGTATATATATTTTAAATATATAGATTTTATATATTCATTTATATAGATATATTTATATGAATTTATGCATATTATATAAATATATATATTTTTATATAGTGTGTATATGTCAAACCCAATCTTCCAATTTATGCTCCCTGCCGCCTCATCCCCAGTAACCATAAGTTTGTTTTCTACATCTGTAACGTTCTGTTTTGTGGATAAGTTCATCTGTTTAGTTCAGTTCAGTCACTCAGTCATGTCTGACTCTTTGTGACCCCATGGACTGCAGCATGCCAACTCCCGGAGCATACTCAAACTCATGTCCACTGAATCTGTGATGCCATCCAACCATCTCATCCTCTGTCGTCCCCTTCTCTTCCCGCCTTCAGTCTTTCCCAGTATCAGGGTCTTTTTGAATGAGTCCACTCTTTGCATCGGGCAGCCGAACGAAGTATTGGAGTTTCAGCTTCAGCATCAGTCCTTCCAATTAATATTCAGGACTGATTTCCTTTAGGATTGATTGGTTTGATTTCCTTGAAGTCCAAGGGACTCTCAAGAGTCTTCTCCAACACCACAGTTCAAAAGCATCAATTCTTCAGTGCTCAGCTTTATTTATAGTCTGACTCTCACATCCATACATGACTACTGGTAAAACCATAGCTTTGACTAGATGGACCTTTGTAGGTAAAGTAATGTCTCTGCTTTTTAATACGCTGTCTAGGTTGATCATAGTTTTTCTTCCAAGGAGCAAGTGTCTTTTAATTTCATGGCTGCAGTCTGAAATTTTAATTTCAATATCTGCAGTGATTTTGGAGCCCCCCCAAAAATAAAGTCTGTCGTTGTTTCCACTGTTTCTTCATCTGTTTGCCATGAAGTGATGGGACCAGATGCCATGCTCTTTGTTTTTCGAATGTTGAGTTTTAAGCCAGCTTTTTCACTCTTTTTCACTCTTTTTCACTTTCATCAAGAGCCTCTTTAGTTCCTCTTTGCTTTGTACCATAAGGGTGGTGTCATCTGCATATCTGAGGTTATTGATATTTCTGCCTGCCATCTTGATTCCAGCTTCATCCAGCCTGGCATTTCTCATGGTGTACTCTGCATATAAGTTAAATAAGCAAGGTGACAATATACAGGCTTGACGTACTCCTTTCTCAATTTGAAACCAGTCTGTACCCCCCCTTTTTTTTTAGATCCCATATATAAGTTCTATAAGGTGAGAGTTGGCAAGAGAAGAGAAGAGTTAAGGGGAGCAAAGAATAGCCTGTAGCCTCCTACCTGAAGGCAAGAGTTTCATCAGGAAAAGAAAAGAAAGAAAAAGGAAGAGGAATGGCTAAAGGGAGTGGGGCTATTGTAGGTACATCCTCTGGTCTCACCAGTGCTGTGGCAAAGAAGAAGCCACAGAAAGCATCACAATTCTCCATGTGACCTTGAAATAACTAGTGATTCTGCTCACTCGTATATATAGCAGAATCAGTGTCCTATAATATAGCGAGGCAGATTTGTTTGATAGTAAAGGTTGAAGTTTGTAAATTGGCAGATAAGACTGCCAATTTAGCAGATATGCTGATTAAATATTATAAGTTTAAGTATTCTTTATTATAGCGTTTACTCATCTCTTTTATGTGCGCAAAAGTACAAACCTGAAGAAAACTGGCCCATAATCATAGGCCCAGGTACCATTTGAGGTCAGCCATTCAATCCCTTTCTGGAGCCTACTCCATCTTTCCCAAGACTTTGATCCTTCAGCTTTTCTGTTCTTTTCTATGCAACAGTTTTCTGTAGATAAAAAAATAATTCCAATATGAATAAAAATAAGTTTCATCATCATCTATCACAAAATCCTTCCTTGACTCCAAATACCACTCTAATTCTCTGTACCCTGCTGCTGCTGCTAAGTTGCTTCAGTCGTGTCCAATTCTGTGCGACCCCATAGACGGCAGCCCACCAGGCTCCCCCATCCCTGGGATTCTCCAGGCAAGAACACTGGAGTGGGTTGCCATTTCCTTCTCCAATGCATGAAAGTGAAAAGTGAAAGTGAAGTCGCTCAGTCGTGTCTAACTCTTTGTGACCTCATGGACTGCAGCCTACCAGGCTCCTCCATCCTTTTCCAGGCAAGAGGACTGGAGTGGGGTGCCATTGCCTTCTCTGCTCTGTACCCTATTCACACCAAAAGTCTTGAGTTTGTTGTCTGTAATCTTACTTCCATTCTTTCATCTCCTTTTTGCCACTTCACTCCATCCCAGTTAGGATCCATTTCCTCAGCATTCAGCTCCCTTCTGTTCAGATTACACCGATGAGTTTCATGGAGTCCAATCCAATCTTCACATCTTCTCTTAACTCTTAGCATCGTTCAACAACATGGGCTGCTCCCTCCATCTTGAAGCACTGCATCTTCTCTTGACTTTGGTGACACCGTAGAAAGTGAACATGAAGCCGCTCAGTTGTGTCTGACTCTTTGCGACCCCGTGAGCTGTAGCCTACCAGGCTTCTCTGTCCATGGGATTCTCCAGGCAAGAATACTGGAATAGGTTACCATTTCCTTCTCCAGGGGATCTTCCCCACCCAGGGATCAAACCCGGGTCTCCTGCATTGGAGAGAGACGCTTTACCCTCTGAACCAGCAGGGAAGCCCTGGTGATACCATACTTCCCTCCTTTTCCTAAGAACCTAATGGGATTTGGCTTCTCCTTTTCACTTTCCTTGATTGATTTCTCTTCTGTTCAGTATCTAAGTATTGGACTTTGCAAAGCCTCTCTATTGTACCATCTTCTTTTCAAGGCTATGTTTTCTTTAGTCCTATAGCTTTAAATACCGTTTGTATATGAAGGGTTCTCATTTATTATTTAGCATTAATTGTTCCCATTTTTACATCCTCTCATATCCAACCCATAATAAGC
The DNA here is from genome assembly GCF_016772045.2 of Ovis aries. Lineage (NCBI taxonomy): Eukaryota > Metazoa > Chordata > Mammalia > Artiodactyla > Bovidae > Ovis > Ovis aries. The sequence continues at coordinate 72,236,046 of NC_056062.1, read as the reverse complement.
TCTGTCAACCCTGCCCCTAAAATATTTTCTGAGTGCATCTATTTCTCTCCTCCTTCGTCCATGTCATCATAATCTCTCTGAATTTCATTTTTACTTCCTTAAAATTCATTCTGTGTACAATAGCCAGAGTATCCTTTAAAATGTAATTCATACATCATTTATCTGCTTAAAATTTGCCAGTTGTTTCTCATTGCAATTAGAATAAGATCTGCATTCCTGTCCTTGGGAATGCTTGCTTTGCCTGCCTGTTCTCGTCTTGAGCCACTGTATTCTCATTTCTACCTCAGCAGTACTGCTGTTACTCCAACATGCCACGTTCATTTTGATGGTAGGACTACTCTCCGTGCCTTGAACACTCTTCCCTTGGATCGCTGTATGGTTGTTCCTTCCTCTCATTAAGATCCCATCTGAAATGTCACCCCCTTCAAAGAGGGCTTCCCTGACTTCCCAAATCAATAAACACCCTATCACATTAGCCACTGTCCTATTTTGGTTATCCTCCTAGGACCTATAAATATTGTTTATCACTGTGACTTCATTTTCTGTTTATATTGAATAAATAGAAAATTTATATATAAATATAAAATTATATATGTTTATATACGTTTATATATAAATGTAAAATATATATAAAATTTATAATATAATAAAAATCTGTTGCTTGGATTTTGACTCTTCTCAATTTCACCTCTTACTAGAATATAATCTCAAGGAAAGAAGGACTTTGTCAGTCCTAAAAGAGTCCTAAAAACAGTACCTGATACATAATGGGTACGCTAGAGACATTTGTTGAATAGAAAAATGAGTGAATGGATGAATTGGTATCTAGATAACTTTCACATAAATTCTTAGGTACATTTTAGACTGTGCTTGCCCACTCCAGCCCCCACTGTCTTAAACCCGTGGTTTGAACACCTTGAAGGGTGTCTAATGTCTCTTTGTTACCGCTGGACTAGTGCATAAAAGGTGTGCTTACCACATTTGCAAGTGTAGTAAACTAGGGAAAGATAACTGCTTGGGTGGGTATAAAAAAAGAAAGCTAGGATTCAAAATTATTACCACAGTGCATATTATATGTCAGTATAATACGTTTTTTTGAGAGTATTTCTCAGTCTGGGATATTAGATGGGAGCGTCTTGCATTTAGAGTTGAAGGTTAAACGGCGCAGACCTACATCAATTAAAAGAGTAATGAATGTGAAGAACTGGGTGAACTGAGAATTAGGGAGCCATGGGTCCCCGGGAACAAAAGCAGATGTCCCCATGTCTCTCTGTAAGCCTAAAAGTTCGTGCATCCTCAAGATCTGCCCTTTTATGGTGAGAACTGCCCTGATGTGATATTTCCAGCCTGGAGCCGTCTCTATCTAGTCTGAACTCCCAGAAGATTTTGCCCTTATCTCTAACGATAACTACTATTTACTGCTGTATTTTAGTGTTTGTGTACATGTCCAAATCTTCCCTCCTCCATTGCAAACTCTTTAGGAGGAGGCAATGTGTTTTGTTTTGTTTTAATTACTGTTTCTAGTGATTTCTTACAAAGAGTTGTAAGGCACTCAGTAAATATTTACTTTGTAAGTGAGTAAAGTAACAGATGAAGCTGGGTTATATGAGTATATGCATTTTAAAAATAACACTATAAGGGCATCATCATTATCGAGAAAAACACTGGGGACATTTTATTTAATATTGATTTTTCTAAGTTTGGGGAAAATGGTAGCTCATTATAGAGGTTTTTAGAAGTATTAGAGAAGACTCTTGAGAGTCCTTTGGACTGCAAGGAGATCCAACCAGTCCATTCTAAAGGAGATCAGTCCTGGGTGTTCTTTGGAAGGAATGATGCTAAAGCTGAAACTCCAGTACTTAGGCCACCTCATGCGAAGAGTTGACTCATTGGAAAAGACTCTGATGCTGGGAGGGATTGGGGGCAGGAGGAGAAGGGGATGACAGAGGATGAGATGGCTGGATGGCACCACCGACTCGATGGATGTGAGTTTGAGTGAACTCCGGGAGTTGGTGATGGACAGGGAGGCCTGGTGTGCTGCGATTCATGGGGTTGCAAAGAGCCAGACACGACTGAGCAACTGAACTGAACTTACTGATGATGAAATAAAGGGAAAGAAAAGATATTTGTGACATATGGTACTATTCCAATTGATTTAAAATTTAGGAATTTTAAGATATTTTGCTTAAGAGGTTTAATTGCATCATATCCAGATAGAGAGGAAGGAAGAAGATAGATACCACTATCTAGGATATATTAGGTCAAGCATATTATTTCCCTGTGAAACTAACCATCTGAACTACTTTATGTTTTTTTAGATCAAATGAAAGTAGTTAAAATTTAAAACAATTTTCTTTGTGCTGATTTTTTTTTATATAACTTGTTAGTTTCCACATTTGGCTCGTTTTTATTTAGAGGTATACTTTAATTGCTTCTTCTTGTTCCAATTTGATTTATAAACCTTAATTTTTTTAACCACTAAAAAAATGAAATATATTTAATTTACAACGCTGTATTAATTCCAGGTGTACAGCAGAGTGATTCAGGTAATTTTCAGTTATATGTATATAATAAGTATAATAGGTATATACATATCTATTCCTTTTCATTATAGGTTATTATAAGGCATTGACTATAATTCCTCAGGCTATACAGTAGGTCCATGTTGTTTTTCTTTTTTTTATACATAGCAGTGTGTTAATGCCAAACTCCTAATTTCTCTCTCCAATCCCCCCATCCCTGGCAGTCCCCTTTGTGTGTTTTCTATGTTTTGAGTCTGTTTCTGTTTTGTAAGTAGTTTCATTTGTATCAATTTTTTAGATTCCACATATAAGTGATATCGTATGATATTTGTCTTTCTCTATGTGACTTATTTCACTCTGTACTATAATCTTAAGGTCTATCCACGTTGCTGCATATGGCATTATTTCATTCTTTTTATGGCTGAGTAATATTCCATCGTGTATGCCTGTATATATGTGTGTACGTGTGTGTGTGTGTGTGTGTGTATACACCAATTCTTCTTTACCAATTCATCTGTTAGGCATTTAGGTTGCTTCCGTACCTTGCCTATTGTGAATGGTGTTGCTGTGACCATTGGGGTGCATGTATATTTTCAAATTAAGAATTTTCTCTGGATATATACCCAGGAGTATAATTATAGGATCATATGTAAATCTTTTTAGTTTTTGAAGGAAGCTCCATACTGTTCTCCATAGTGGCTGCACCAATTTGCTTTCATACCAACAGTGTAGGAGAATTCCTTTCCTATATACCGTCTGTAGCATTTATTACTTACGGACTTTAAAATTATGGTGATTCTGACTAATGGGGCATTGTAGTTTTGATTTTCATTTCTCTAATAAATAGTGATATTGAACATCTTTTCTTGTGCCTGTTGGCTATCTGTATGTTTTATTTGGAGATATATCTATTTAGGTCTTCTGCCCGTTTCTTGATTGGCTTGTTTATTTTTTATTATTGTTTGTTTATTTTATTTTAAGCTATATGAGCTATTTGTATATTTTGGATATTAACCCCTTGTCCAGTGTACCATTTTCAAATATTTTCTACAGCTTTTGTTGTGTAGCATCTTTAAATTTTAATTGGGTCTCATTTGTTTATTTTGTTTTTATTTCCATTACTCTAGGTGGCAGATCCAAAAATTATTGCTGCAATGTATTTCGAAGCACTCTTTGACAATGTATGTCGAAAACTCTGCTGATGTTTTCACCTAGGAGTTTTATAGTATCCAGTCTTACATTTAGGTGCTTAATCCATTTTGAATTTATTTTTTAAATATGGTGTTAGAGAATGTTCTAATTGCATTCTTTTACATGTAGCTATCCAGGTTTCCCAACACCACTTGTTGGAGAGACTGTTTTTTTCTCCTTTGTATTTCCATATCTCCTTTGTCACAGATTAATTGACCATAAATGCCTGGGTTTATTTTAGGGCTTTCTATCCTGTGGCATTGGGATATATGTCTCTTTTTGTGCCAGTACCACACTGTCTTGATTACTGTAGCTTTGCGATATTGTCTGAACTCAGGGAGCATGATTCCTCCAACTCTTTTCTTTTTCAAGATTGCCTTTTGTGTCTCCATACAAATTTTTAATTTTTTTTCTGTTTTAGTTCTGTGAAAAATGTCATTGGTAATTTGAGAGGGATTGCACTGAGTCTGTAGATTGCCTTGGGTAGATAGTCATTTTAAAAATATTGATCCTTTCAGTCCAAGAACACGGTATATCCTTCCATCTGTTTGTGTCTTCAGCTTCTTTCATTAGCATCTTACAGTTGGAGTATAGGTCTTTTGTCTCCTTCAGTGTATTCCTAGGTAGTTTGTTCTTTTTGATGCAATGGTAAATAAATGAGATTATTTCATTAATTCATTTTTCTGACATTTTGTTATTAGTATATAGAAATGCAGCGGATTTCATTATATTAATCTTGTGTCAAGCAACTGTATAAAATTTCACTGATGAGCCCTAATAGTTTCCTGGTAACATCTTTAGGATTTTCTAGGTTTAGCTTTAGCATCATCTCATGTATAAACCAGAGAAGGCAATGGCACCCCGCTCCAGTACTCTTGCCTGGAAAATCCCAGGGATGGAGGAACCTGGTAGGCTGCAGTCCATGTGGTCGCTAAGAGTCGGACATGACTGAGCAACTTCACTTTGACTTTTCACTTTCACGCATTGGAGAAGGAAATGGCAACCCACTCCAGCATTCTTGCCTGGAGAATCCCAGGGACGCGGAAGCCTGGTGGGCTGCCGTCTATGGGATAGCACAGAGTCGGACATAACTGAAGTGACTTAGCAGCAGCAGCAGCAACATGTATAAACAGTGAGTTTTATTTCTTCTTTTACAATTTCTTCTTTAATTGCCTTGGCTTATAAAAGTTAATTTTGTATCTACATATCAGTCTATGCACATCAGATTACAAAATAAATGAAATTCCCACTCTCAGCAAAAAACACTTCTTCATTATTGAGAATGCAGTGAAAGTCCGTGCACACTTGAGTTTGTATGTGATGCTTGTAGACTTTAAACGAAATATTGAAAACTTTCCAGTGAACCGGCAACTAGTGGCCAAAATTTAATTAAAAATTTACATTGACTATATAGTAAGGACCAAAATTGACCGTAAAGACAAGTAGCCTAATATTAATTTTCTTCTGACTATTTAATGCAATGACACAAATTTATTTCACAGTGTAATGTGAAGGATGAGGAAATTACACCTGTATCATAGGGCATCATACTCACTGAAAGCTGGGACTTGATCTTATTCATTATTGTATTCCTAAGGCCTAGCAGTGCCTGTACATTCAGTTAACGCTCATTACGAAGTGCTCTGTTATATAGGAATTCAGATACAATGTGGTTACCGAATAGTTTACATTCTCCACCCACTCCCATTCTCAGCTCATTGGCTTTGTTACAACCAGATTGAATCTTTGGTGTTCTACTTACAGATTTTGGCAGAGATATTTTGTAGTTGAGAACCATTATGATTTATTTGAACCATTATGATTTATTTATGTTATTTGGTTGAAAAGTTATTGAGTATTTATGTTTCTAACACAGAGTGATGCTAAAAATATATAAGACCCAGCTGCTTATAGCCATAAGTAAAATAAAGTTGAGTTCCTGTTTTTAAATATATTCTTGAAATGGTGACCCTATCTACTTTATTCTTTCTGTAACAAGAAAAAGAAAAGCAATCACTTATATCAGGGAGCATGCCTGGCGTGCACAGGTAGGCCCTAGTGTTCTGTTGAACGCAACAGTTTTTAGACCATCAACACTAGGTAAGGACCTTCTGTGATCATGTTGGCTTAGACAAAAAGACAACCACTGTGGTCTTACTTGAACACAGGCAAAGAAAGACATTGGCATTTTGAAGACTAGAATATGACCAAATATCCATCTAGTCATGGCTATGGTTCTTCCAGTGGTCATGTATGGATGTGAGAGTTGGACTGTGAAGAAAGCTGAGCACTGAAGAATTGATGCTTTTGAACTGTGGTATTGGAGAATACTCTTGAGAGTCCCTTGGACTGCAAGGAGATCCAACCAGTCCATTCTGAAGGAGATCAGCCCTGGGATTTCTTTGGAAGGAATGATGCTAAAGCTGAAATTCCAGTACTTTGGCCACCTCATGCAAAGAGCTGACTCATTGGAGAAGACTCTGATGCTGGGAGGGATTGGGGGCAGGAGGAGAAGGGGACGACAGAAGATGAGATGGCTGGATGGCATTACTGACTCGATGGACGTGAGTCTGAGTGAACTACAGGAGCTGGTGATGGACAGAGAGGCCTGGTGTGCTGCGATTCATGGGGTCACAGAGTCAGACACGACTGAGCGACTGAACTGAACTGAACTGCTTTTGTAAAACCAATCTTAATATTAATCCCACTCTGTTCCTACCTTTTAGATAAGAATTTTAAAGGTACCCAATCATGGAATGATTCCTACTTCCTGATGGCATCCAATCTAGAATAAAGTTCAGCTTTTTTAAAACTTTCCCTTAAATTGTCTAATGCAGGTCCAGATCCTACAAAGTGTTTCTAGCACACCCTTGCTGAGACATCCCGCCGTTCCCACATTGTGGTGTGGCAATAAACCCAGTTAACCCACGTTTGTTCAACAATAGGTATGTTATAGATGGGCTTTGACTAAGATGGTCTGACAGTATTAAAAGCCTGAAGGTTCTTGAGTGTGTTGAAATTTAAATGTTGCCTTTTCTTTTTACATATATGCCAGTGTTTTTCTCAAAGTCTTTGAAGGCAGTAAAATTTGAGATTTAAGTTAGAGAAAACGTGTAGCTCCAAATGTATGCATAATTCTAGTTTGTATGATCAGCCCACACTACTGTCTCAGGGTGTATTTCCATAGACAATTTTTGAAATACTGATCTATCAACAAGACATAACCTATGAGGGGAAGTTCTGAGCACTGTATTGTTGGCAAGATTTTCTGTAAAAGGGTTTGCCGTAAATTAAAACATAAATCTGAGGGAACAACAAGTACCACTGAAACACTGCAAAGAATATATTCAAGATTTAAAACTTATTTGTCTGAAACAGCTACTCTTAACCTTTTATAAGATAAAATATTTGGAAATTCTTAGAATTTTTATTTATTTATTTATTTTGATCAATTTGGATTTATTCTAAGATTACAAAGATGGTTCAGCATATGCAAGTCAATCAATGTGATATACTACAGTAACAAAAGGCAAGGTAAAAATCACACAAATATCACCAATTTGATAAAATTCAGTATCTATTCATGACAAAAACTCTCATCAAAGTGGGTACAGAGGAAACATATTTCAACATAGGGGCTTCCCCAGTGACTCAGGGATAAAAAGTCAGCCTGCAATGCAGGAGACACAGGACACACGGGTCAGGAGGATCCACTAGAAGAAGGAATGGCGACCCACTTCAGTACTCATGCCGAGAAAAATCCCATGAACAGAGGAGCCTGGCAGGCTGCAGTCCGTGGGGTAGCAAAAAGAGTCAGACACAACTGAGCAACTGAGCATATTCAACATAATTAAGACCATCCATGACGACTGAGCGACTTCACTTTCACTTTTCACTTTCATGCATTGGAGAAGGAACTGGCAACCCACTCCAGTGTTTCTGCCTGGAGAATCCCAGGGACGCTGGAACCTGGTGGGCTGCCATCTATGGGGTCGCACAGAGTCGGACACGACTGAAGTGACTTAGTAGTAGTATGACAAACCTACAGCAAACAGACTAATAAATAATAAAACAAAACACAATAAGATATGTCTGTATCACAAAGCTGAAATTGGAGTTGAAACAATAAATTGAAAACTGGTATAACAGACAGTAGTACTTCCAAGTTTTCATTCATTAACATCCCAAAGGTTTTTGCATCCTTGGGCCCAGCATCATAATAAAATTCAGGCATGTGAATAGAGGCATGTGTAGGTGCTCAGTTACGTACGACTCTACGATCCAAAGGACTGTAGTGCGCCAGGCTCCTCTGACCATGGGATTTCCTAAGCAAGAATACTGGAGTGGGTTGCCATTTCCTTCTCCAGGGGATCTTCCTGATCCAGGGAATGAACCTGTACCTTCTGCATTGGCAGGCAGATTCTCATCCACTGTTCCACCTGGAAGCTGAATAAAAGGCATAGCTTGTCTTTAAAATGAAGTTCATAGAAGTGGTAGTAGATAGAGCTCCTGACAAAGATGAATAAAAGTGGGTCCCCTTGGGTCTGCAGCACCTCTGGTGGTCACTTCTTTAATGTCCAAATGTATGGTAGAATAGACTAGATTTTTAAAAGACTACATTTTGAATAAGGACAGGCTTGATGATGCATCTCTTAATATATTTGAAATAGTTAATATTGTTCTTTTATTCTTTTTCTCTGATCAATAGAATAATTTCCCTGTATGACATCTCTATGCATCCTAGAGAGTACTTAAATTTTTAAAAAATTATCAGGTAACTATTAGATAGTGTGAAAATGTTTATATTAAGATTGTAAAGCACAGTTGATTCTAAATGTCTAATGAAATGTTTTTATTTTCAATATAGATTATTGGAAAGTATTAATATATAGAAATGTTTTTTAGTAAATACCTTTGTCAATATTATTTTCTTATTTTCAAGTTTGCTTTCATCAGGATTTGCTTTCATCATTCAAAGCAAAGTAGAAAATGTTATTTTAACCTTTACAACACAGTAACATTACACTATTTGCATATATGTTTACTATAGTTTAAAATATGAAATGGGAATGAAGACCATTTCAGATAAAATTTGTTCAGCAGGGCAATAAAAGGATAGCTTCTGAATTGGGAGGATGACTCAAAATATCTGTAATTTTACACTGGAACAATAGTATCTGAGAACATACATGATTTCACCCATGAAGTTTAGATAAAAGTTGGATATAACTTATTTAGCAAAACTTAGAGTTCTGGAAATGGATGGTTTCCTTAAAACCAGAGAAAGTATAGTAATAATGGTACTTTGGAGAGTATAAAAAGGATGTACTGATGGACATTATTTATACCTCATCTTTGATGAGCTTTGATGAAGATGAACATAAAAGGTAGAATATGATAAATGATTTGAGGGAATCTGAAAGATGATGTGGACATTATGCTAAAACACTTAAATAATTAGGAGGAAATTGGTACTTCCATGGATGGGTATTTGACGGAAAGCAAATAGGTAGGTAGGAAAGAAAGGAATGCAGGTTGGCTGATGCAGTCAGGAGAGACATCATTAACTGAGTCTGGGCTTGAACTGAGTCTTAAATAACAGGCAGGATTCTAAGAAATGGGAAAAATAGGAAGGGAAATGAGGTCAGATAATGGTTAATATTTTAATGCTCTGAATCATCACCATTATGTGGCTCCTTCATGTAAACTTTCTGTGAGGCCTTTTACTAGGCACTTTGGGAAGTAGGCTAGAAACAGGCATAAATTCTTATCCATGATGAGTTTATAATTCATGAGGTGCTTATAGATTTACTTTAGAAGCTTTTTAAAATAAAGTCATAAAAGCCATATAGAATTATAGGATGAAATGGATCATTGTGACTGTCAAGCAGCAGAATTCTAGGAGGTCCAGGTGTAATGACAGATACATATGACTCGATATGGTATTTCTTGTTCTTATATTTCAATTCCCTTGGACTGCAGGGAGATCCAAACAGTCCATTCTGAAGGAGATCAACCCTGGGATTTCTTTGGAAGGAATGATGCTAAAGCTGAAACTCCAGTACTTTGGCCGCCTCATGCGAAGAGTTGACTCATTGGAAAAGACTTTGATGCTGGGAGGGATTGGGGGCAGGAGGAGAAGGGGACGACCAAGGATGAGATGGCTGGATGGCATCACTGACTCGATGAATGCAAGTCTGAGTGAACTCCAGGAGATGGTGATGGACAGGGAGGCTTGGCGTGCTGCGATTCATGGGGTCGCAAAGAGTCAGACATGACTGAGCGACTGAACTGTACTGAACTGAATGAAATGTGATCTCCCAGTAACTAACCCCTTAGTCATGGTTTTCTCATATCTAAAATAAAGAGACTAAAGAGCTGGATCTTTGAGGACCCTTCTAGATAATTACATAGTTCTTTGTTGTGAGATTATCAGTATACAATATGTGACACAAAATAGTTACCTACTAGCTCTCAGTCTTGGTGGTGATGATTGTATGAAAATTGAATTTTACTCATATAAATGACTGCATGCTATTTTAGCCTTGTTCACAATTTAAAAGGGAGCTTCAGTTGAAAATTGCAATAGATTGTTTGGCACTCCTGATGGATCAGCACGTGCCAGGAGTTGTGCCCGGTATTCAATTCAGAATTTTGAAAAAGCTATGTAGTAGTACCAATATATTATCTAATTTTAGAAATGGTGTAATTTATCCCACCAGCAGTGGGACAGCCAGAGCACCAGCTATGTCGTCTAGCTATGTTAAGAAGCTGAAGGGCATGTCCCTGCTAGTCAGGGTCTGACAAAATTTGCTCCACTGGAGATGGTGAAAGTGAAAGTCGTTCAGTCATGTCTGACTCTTTGCGACCCCATGACCTATACAGTCCATGGAATTCTCCAGGCCAGAATACTGGAGTGGGTAGCCATTCCCTTCTCCAGGGGATCTTTCCAACCCAGGGATCAAACCCAGGTCTCCTGCATTGCAGGCGGATTCTTTACCAGCTGAGCCACCCGGGAAGCTCAAGAATGCTGGAGTGGGTAGCCTATCCCTTCTCCAGCAAGTCTTTCCCCACCCAGGAATCGAACCAGGGTCTCCTGCATTGTAGGTAGGTTCTTTACCAGCTGAGCTACCAGGGAAGCCCTCCATTGGAGAAGAGAATGGCAGATCACTTTAGTATTTTTGCCATGAGAACTCCATGAACAGTAAATATGAAAAGGCAGAAAAGATATGACTCTGAAAGATGAACCCCCAGACTTGTAGATGTCTAATATACTACTGGGAAAGAGCAGAGAAATAGACAAAGAATGAAGAGGATGAGCCAGAGTGGAAATGATGCCAGTTGTGGCTGTATCTGGTGGTGAAAGTAAAGTTGGATGCTGTAAAGAACAGTATTGCATGGGAACCTGGAATGTCCATGAATCAGGTAAATTGGGTGTGTATAGTCAAAGCTATGGTTTGTTCTGTGTCTCCTGCATTGGCAGGTGGATTCTTTACCACTGAGCCACCTGGGAAGCTATTAGTCCCATATTGCCTGTTTTTTAAAAACATCAGTTCGGTTCAGGAGGCCTGCCGGAAAGGTCAGAATAGCTATGATTCATCCCGCCCCAGCTCACTCACATACCTGTCACGAAATTTGGCAAATCCATTTTCTAAATCCTCTCTCTCCTCTGATGTGCACTGTCTCTTCTTTTGTTAGGACCCTCGTCACCTCTCCCCTAGATTAGTGCTAAGGTATATCAGTCAGGATCTAACTAGGAAACGGAAACAACTCCGAGTACTTAAGAGGAAATTTATTCTAAGGAATTGAGCATAGAGGTGATGAGAGTGGACCTGAAGCAATCTAGATTTTAACAACAGCAAGAAATCATGACCTTCCCTGAGCGAAAGAGAAAAACACAGGAGAAGAATCATGTGGAAGAAGCTAGAACTATAGGCAGCTTGTCAGGCCAAAGCTGCAGGTGAGAAACAGCTCTCAATGCAGAGGCTTCACTTCCCCTTCCCCTTTGGTAACTGTTCTTCCCACCCTCACTGTCCTTCAAGACACATTCTACACTTCTACCTTTCGAAAAGGCAAATCTGATCATGTTTATCCCAACATGAAAATGCTGGGTGGTTTTCTGCTGCCTGCAGGTAGTCGGAACACGTCTCCTTGTCCGCTGCCAAGGTATGCCCTGTCCATTGCTCCCCAGAAGCCATCCGTCCCTTTCATGTACTATTTCCCGACCTGGAATTCCCCCAACTCCCATCCCACATGCGAACAAGAGCAAATGCCTTCTCATCTTTCAAGACCTATGTTGCAAATCATGCCTGCAATGCCTGTTTTGTTTCCCTCTCTTTGCTCCCTCTCCCTCGCTCACCCTCTCCCACTCTCTCTCAATCTCCTTCCTTTTCTCCTGTTCTTCCTTTTTTCCTCTTTTGTTCTCACTAAGCAAATCAGTTGTTCCCTACGACACTGTCAGATTCTCTATGTTGGTACTTAATTTCACAGTACGGCAGTTGTATGTGTGTGTGCGTTTGCATGTTTTGGCATGCAGTATTCGGTTCCATGTCCATGTACATTATCAGGTTGTAATATCCTTGAAGGCAGAGGTGTTTATCACATATCCTATCTCTTATCAGCTCAATAGTTTCTGAAAAATGTTCTGAGTGAATTTAATGCGCTCAAATATATTTATGCACCCGTCTTCTAAGACTGGACAAGTGAAGGCTTAACAAGTATTTTATGAGAATGTCTCTGCATGAGAAAAAAGTTCTTGAAAGAGAAAATGTATTTCTCACATTAGTTTTCCCAAAGAGTATATAAAAGATCTTCTCTGATGGTCTTTAAGTCCCAGTTTGAGTGGGACTAACTTAATCCATGCTGAACACAATTTTAATGCTTAAAAGAGCATTTGAAAATTCAAATAAAAATTTATAGTTCATCCTTTTGAAGGGTAAAAAATATGATTCATATAATTTGTGGCAAATGCAATTTCTGTATTTTTTACATTGCTTTTTGGTGGCCTTGCATAAGTTACACTGAGACTATTCTACAACCTTAGCAATGTTCAGAAGATTCTCTTTCTAATTCTCTACCTCTCCTGCCCTTTCGGTGGCCTTGAGCACCTCTCAAAAGCAAAAAAAAATGTTCCCCTACATTAATTTAATGTTCACAGTAACTACAGGAATGTGGGTTACTATTTTAGCCCTATTTTATAGATGAGGAAACTGAGGCACTAGAAAAATTAAGTAACTTGCCCAAGGTCACTTGGCCGTGGGTAGCAAAACTTAGATGTGAATCAATTCTGATGTCAGAGCCTGTATCCTTAGCCCCTGCACTGCACTTCATGTGGCAATGTTTCTTTTCACCACAGTCCTTGGATTTGAAAATGGAGAAGAGGGAATAGAAAGCACACTGTGCCCTTCACAGCTTGCTTATCCTTTCTGTCCTCTATGGATGAAATGTGCCAATGAAGGAATGGCATTACTGCTATAAAGCAATCATTGGGTCCTTCTGCTGACCAAGAAAGATCGAAGAGTGATGTGTTTGAAAGCAAAGAAAAATAATATTTGCATGTATTTACAACCTGCCTTTCTCAGAAAGGATTTAAGGTGTTTCACTAAGATATGTACATTACTGACAGATAAAGTAAATTAAAATAGGTGGAAAGCAAAGCGAAGGGAAAGTTAGGCTAGAAGAGGATGGTGAGTGTGCACAACACAGGCCATGACTTTACAGACTTGCCACAGCAAGCTTAACATGTGGCTCCAAGCTATATAGCAGCCAATGAAGACAGAGGAATAAGATTGAACTGTTGGTTTTTCTACAAGACACAGAGTGCTCAGGAGAAGCCCAGCTATTTCCAGTGCTAAGCATAGAGAGAAATTAGTTCCATGGTCTTCCAGAGAGGACACTGTAATACAATAAGCAGCATGCTTAGCAGCAACATGTGCAGAGCACAGCGGACTTAAACAGAAAAGGAGGACAGAGATTGCTTTTCACAAGATCCCTCCAAAATAAGCATCCCTCCAAAATAAGCATCCCTCCAAAATAAGATCCCTCCAAAATAAGCAAAATGCATATGAAATACAGGACACAAACTCAGTCTTGCCAGGAATACAATTTTGTTCTTTTCACATCTTTGAGAAGTGGTTCAGTGTAGTCTGACACAGACTGCCTGGTTATGTCACTAATTACCTGGGTGACACTGGGCCAGACTCCAATCCTTTTGAATCTCACAGTTAACACTAATAAATGGAGATGCTAACGACCGCCTTATATGTGTGCATGCTGCATTGCTTTAGTTGTGTCCGACTCTTTGTGAACCCATGGACTGTAGCTCATCAGGCTCCTCTGTCCATGGAATTCTCTAGCCATGAAAAATGGAGTGAGGTGCTGTTCTCTTCTCCAGGGAATCTTCCCAACCCAGGGATTAAACCCGCATCTCTCGTGTCTCCTGCATTGGCAGCTGGGTTCTTTACTAAATCGCACAACCTGGTAAGCCCAACTACCTCATATAGTTTGGTCTTTAATTAGTCACTATAATAAATTGCTTAGAGTGGTGTTTGGGATATAGTCTTCCCTTGTAGTGTGAGGGGATGAGGAGACAGTGAGGGTGCTTAGGTCCATCTGGCCTTCCCCTGGGTAAATGAATGCGGGCCCTGTTTGGTACCCTGTTAATTAACTTACTGGGAGGGAATACTGAAAATCCACCTCCTAGGACTGACTAAGGGAAAGGAAAATGCTGATTCACTCTCAGAGACTGTCATTTAGTCACTCATCAGTTCTCTTCCATCCTGAGAATCCTTACTCTATCCTGAGGGGCAAAGCCAAAGGAAGCTTGGCATGGGTCATCACATCTTTCCCTAAGACTCATCTATGATTACAGTTCTGTGCAGTCTTAGCTTTTGCAACTCAAATGACAAGAATTGGCACTGTTGTTTTCTATGTCTTTCTGATGTGTGATTCCATCCCTGAGACAATGAGAGTGAAGGCTTACAGAATGGTGGAGGGAAAGGTGAGGGCTGACAGTATTGTCCACAGAGGTGGTAGATAAAAGCTGGTTAACAGTTCCCAGTATATCCCACCACATAAAATTACACCATCTTGCCAAAAGCACACTTCAGTGAGCACAGTCCTTTAGTCGTCCAGCGTATTGAGGTCCATATCTGAAGCGTTCTTTTCTTCGTGTTAACCTCTAGGCCGATTTTAAAGACAGAACAGGCAGACTGAAGAGAAGAACAATATAATAATTGTTGTTGTTCAGTCACTAAGTCATGTCCGACTCTTTGCCACCCCATGATCTGCAGCACAGCAGTCTTCCCTGTCCTTCACTGGCTTCCAGAGTTTGCCCAGACTCATGTCCATTGAGTAGATGATGCCAACGAACCATCTCATCCTCTGTCGCCCCCTTCTCCTCATGCCCTCAATCTTTGTCAGCATCCGGATCATTTCCAATGAGTCAGGTCTTCCGATCAGGTGACTAAATTACTGGAGCTTCAGCTTTTGCATCAGTCCTTCCAGTGCATATTCAGGGTTGATTTCCTGTAGGTTTGACTGGTTTGATTGCCTTGCTGTCCAAGGGACTCTCAAGAGTCTTCTCCAACATCACAGTTCAAAAGCAGTTCTTTGGCACTCAGCTTTCTTTATGATTCAACTCTCACATCCGTGTATGTCTTCTGGAAAAACCATAGCTTTGACTGTTTGGACTTTGTTGGCAAAGTGATGTCTTTGGTTTTGAATACGCTGTCTAGGTTTATCATAGCTTTTATTCCAAGAAGCAAGTGTCTTTTAATTTGTGACTGCAGTCACTGTCCTCAGTGATTTTGGAGTCCAAGAAAATAAAATCTGTCAATGCTTCCACTTTTTCCCCATCTATTTTACCCAACTGGTATATAGTGCATTCAGGATTGGAGCTGACTAATTTGCAAAGTTCGTGGTGTCTTGTAAATGGTTTTTGAGTACCAGGCCAGCTAATCTGTATTTACATAGGTAGTGAGAAACCACTCAGAGTTCTGGATAAGGCAATGCATACTCAAAACTGTGTTTAAGAATAATCTAAGTAGAGGATGTAATGAAGAGTTAGAAGGATATAGAGCCCGGGGAAGGGAATGGATATTATGAGACCACTAGGCAAGGAGTCATGAGAATCTGGCTTAGGGTGTGTAGTTGTCAGATTTAGGCAAAAAAAAAAAAAAAAAAAAAAGCAAATGGAAAAATCAGGATTCCCAATTAAATATAATTTGTGAACTTCTGGTATAAATATGTCCTATGCAATTTAGGGGCATATTTGTAAAATATTACTACTTATGTGAAATTCATATTTAACTGATATTCTGTATTTTATGTGGCAACCTGCACCACAGCAGTGCATTCCTATGCTAAATTAACCACCTGGCATTAGCCTTGACTCTATAAGTTGAGGGCAGTGTTTCAGATGCCAGCTGCAAGTTCCATGGTTCTCAGGCTGTCCATACTTTGGACTAACTCGTCCCAAAATTGGGAATTCCCACAAGGTAATTGGCTTGATAATTTACTAGGACAACTCACAGAATTCAGAAAAGCACTTAATTATTATAGTTGTGTTATAAAGGATACAAATCAATACCAGCCAAATGACACAGATAAGGGAGGTCTGCTGCTGCTAAGTCACTTCAGTCGTGTCCGACTCTGTGCAACCCCATAGACGGCAGCCCACCAGGCTCCCCCATCCCTGGGATTCTCCAGGCAAGAACACTGGAGTGGGTTGCCATTTCCTTCTCCAGTGCATGAAAGTGAAAAGTGAAAATGAAGCCTCTCAGTTGTGTCTGACTCTTGGCGACCCCATGGACTGCAGTCTACCAGGCTCCTCCGTCCATGGGATTTTCCAGTCAAGAGTACTGGAGTGGGGTGCCATTGCCTTCTTCGAAGGAAGGTCTAGGAGGGTCCTGAAAACAGATCTTTAGTGGCCTCTCCCCACAGAATGTATCACCCTCCTGGCACATCAGTGTATTCAGCAACCAGGAAACTCACTTGAGTCTTGTGCCAGAGTTTTTATTGGGGCTTTATTACCTAAGCAGGATTGATTGAATTATTGACCCTGTGTGTGAACTCAATCTTCAGCCCCTACCCTCTCCCAGGAGGTCAAGGCCCCCTGTGAATAACAAAGACACTCTATTATATGACACAGCCTGAGTGTGGTCATGGTAGCAGAAACAGATAGAAGAGGAAAGAATTATACCAGGGAGGGGTCAAAATTAATAGTAAGGTTTTAAATCCTGGGGCATTAGAAATATATAAGGAAATGTTCAATTAGGATGGGAGAGGGAGAGTAAATAATTAGCTAACTTAGATGCCTAGAGTTGAAGATACTAAAGGAACATCGTGATGAAAATTCAGGATAGAAGGACAGAAAAGCATATCTAGAGTTAAGAAGAGGTCTCAGGATTATATACTGGAGATCAGTACTCCTTAGCATGAAGTGATTGTTGCAGCTCTGAAATGGAGTAATATACTGTGGAAAAAAAAGTCTAGTTAGAATAAAACAGGAGTCTTAAGTGTTACAGGAGGAAAATAGAAACCAAAAACAAAGTTAAAAACAGATTCATCACATTCTAAATTTTCATAGATTAAATTAAATTGAGAAGTATTTTCCATATGAAATCATTTGTTGTTTTTACATAGTATTCATTTCAAAGCTTTTATACATTTATTCTGTAATTTATTTCTACCCAGTTTTCCTGAATGTTTAACGTTATGATATCCATTTACTTTTATTTTTAAACACTAATGGATTTTTACCCAAATTTATGTAAGTTCAAAGTACTCAATGAATTGTCAATATATTAGGATAAAAACTTTACATGGGTTTTGAGCATTGTTATTAAGTACCTTGAAAAGGAGGGTGCAAAGTCTATAATTTTGGTATTTTATCATATAGAAATAAACATATTTTGCTCAATCAATCTAGTTTTGAAGTTCACCCAGTCTTTACTCTTTAAAGTTTGGCTATTCATGAAGACAGAAAGGTTATCAAAATGAAAGTGAGTGCTTTTATTAATTAATTTAAAACTTATTCTTTAATATAGAGTGGCTTGTGACTAGTAATAGTAGATTAATTAAAGGTAATTATAGTTTTCAAATAAGTACATTGCAAATACTTGCAGTGTTTCTATGTAATATTAATAGCATAAAAAGCATTGGTAAAGCTATGTTATAGCACATATATCTGTAAAATATCACATTCTTTTCTCCAGCTTCCTGATACATGATAGTGACATTTCACAAAAACTGTTAAGTTCCTGCTCTGTGCCAAAAACACTGTTCTGGATTTTGCGGAACATACAAAAATGAATAATCTGGAATCTGAGAGAGACTACTTATAACAACACTACCATTTTTGTTGACTTATTGTAATTTTGGTTGAAAACCGCTTTGCTATAATCATACTATCAGCCCTTTTATCGGCTACATTATTAATAATAAGAATTAAAAAGATTAGCAGAACAATTTTTTGAAACATGCAAATAAGCAAATCACTTGAACTTCAGTAGTTAACCTGTAAATGAGAAATTGGACTCACTTTTCCAGTCCTGTTTTTTTGCAGTTATTATTGCTATTTGGAATTTCAAATAGTAGATTTCATACCTGAAATCCAAGTTCTGTTTCAGTCTTCAATGCTGGAAAGCAATGATGGGCTCCGGCTTCATCTAACACATGGTAGAAAGGCAGAGACTTACAATTAGGAGACCTGATTTCTCATACTGGTTCTGTGAAAACATTTCAGCATCCTTGAGTGTTCTCAACTGTAAAATGAGAAGATTTCATTTATAAACTTTATGGTGCCTTCCAATTTAAAAGTCTGTGGTAAAACAAGCAAACTTATCAATAACAAGGTTAAGGCCAATTAAGTTTGACTTAAAAAAATTTTCAGAAATTTTTTACTGCTTTCCAACTATGTGGTTAGAAGTGAGGCTAGCAGAAAAGGCAGCCTAATAAAACTGACTAAGCATTGTCAAACATCAAATGATATTATTTAAAGTTTCAAATGTGAAATATATCACTAAAATGGGAAAATCTGTTTTTAAGGATACCTAAAAGCAGTTTGTTCTCTAAAAAGTACTTAATGTTCACATAGTATCTATAAAGCTATAGGTGAACTATTTTTGGAAGAAGGCATCTTCCCAGATGATACTGAGACAAAATTTCAGCTGAAATGATTTTTGTATTATAACAAATCAGCCACTTGCTCTTAGTTGTAGCCATTGTGGACAGTCTTTGGTTGGAGAAATTTCTTTTGTGCAAGGAAAATTTTAGTGAGATTCTTTTATTTGAGATTTTGAATGTGTTTTTAATTTTTTTAATGTTTAAAAAATTTTATTTTATATTGGAGTATTGGACTGCAAGGAGATCCAACCAGTCCATTCTGAAGGAGATCAGCCGTGGGTGTTCTTTGGAAGGAATGATGCTAAAGCTGAAACTCCAGTACTTTGGCCACCTCATGCGAAGAGCTGACTCATTGGAAAAGACTCTGATGCTGGGAGGGATTGGGGGCAGGAGGAGAAGGGGACGACAGAGGATGAGATGGCTGGATGGCATCACCGACTCGGACATGAGTCTGAGTGAACTCCAGGAGTTGGTGATGGACAGGGAGGCGTGGCATGCTGCGATTCATGGGGTGGCAGAGTCGGACACGGCTGAGCGACTGAACTGAACTGAACTGAACAGTTGATTAACAATGTTGTGTTAGTTTCAGATGTGTAGCAGAGCAATTCAGTTAGACATATACATGCATCTGTTCTTTTTCAAATTCTTTTCCCGTATAGGTTATTACAGAATATCAAGCAGATGTTGCTTCACAGACTGTTTATTAAAAGTGCCTATGTACACATGAAACTTCCAATGACCAAAGTCTCTTAGGTTTATTCAAGCGTTCTCCTTATTCCTAACTCTAATTTGGCAATTTACCAATTTGAAGAGTGAAATTTTAGAAAATAAGACCTAAAAGGCTTCTGATTGCATATTGAGATGTTCCAGCCTCTGGAGAGTTTGAATCCAAGCGAAACCAACTGCAGCATCTCCAGGGATGCTCTGCTACCCAAGGTCAGGGGGAGATACTTCTACACTACGTTTGTTTATTGATGTGCTTACCCAACAGAATGTGTACCTGTGTCTTGTGTTAACTATTTGTTTATGGAAAATGCACCTCTTTAGCTCAGTTTCAAAGAAAGTTGCTCTTTTAATAGTACCTGGGATACTTTAAAATGTTTCAAAAGTTCCATATTGAGTACCATACAGAATTTAATTCTGACGTTTTATATTCTCGAAAGGCTGAATAGGTGTGGTGTTTCAGACAATAGTTTTAAGCTCAAAGGCTGTCTCTTCTGAGGTGCATATGATTATATTCTTTCATGAAAGCAGGTAAATCTCAAACTGGAGTGTGCACAGACATCTTCGTGTGGGCTCTGGCCACAGAATTCCCATTAGCATTAGCTTGGCACTGCTTCTTGTCTCACAGACAGTAAGGAACATGCCTTTTCCACCCTTGAGGCAATAAAATAAATTAAAGGGTGCGGCATTAAATGAGGTGAATTTTGAGTAGTATTTTTCATGCCTTCAACGTTTTAAAATCCTCATGAAGCAGCGTTTGGAATCATGAAACAAGGGACCCTGTTTGTGCCAACATGTGGATCCTTTTGGTTTTCTGGAATGGTGTGTTTGTGTCAAACAGTCTTTTCAAATCCTTTTCCCATTGTGGTAGTGTCTGTGACTAGAACTTTGTTTTTCAGTATAAATCACAAATAAATGAGCACTATGGAAGGTAAGACATCTTCACTTTGTTTCTTCTGGGTCTGGTCCAGACTATTACAGTCTCTACATATCTCCATGACACAGAAGCAAGAGTTTTTGCAAAGAACGTCCCCAGGGCCCAACCAAATCCTTCCTTTGCAGCAGCTGCCCTGCTCTGTCTATGTTCATTATGTTTGTGCTTCCTCCAATTTTGCACTTTTTTTCAGTATTTGCTAAAGAGACTGGAGAGCATTCCTTTAATCTCCAACGGAAGTTTATTTTTGTTTTCATGGAACAAAGGTTTATCTTTAATGTTACCATGTGTCATCTTCTAATTAGAAGCCCTTTTCTTATATTCTCATAAATAAGAGGGAATAATTTAATTCTTAGTGGATTTGAACATTGCTGACTTCAGAGATGGTAAGATCCAGATTTTATCTAATCCTCTTTCACCACAGAAAATGTAGACCCTCACCCAAACACCAGGAGGGCAAGATCTGAAAGTCCTGTGCTCTTAAAGGGGGACTCTAACACAGCCACTTACTCTTTCCAGGTGTATGATATTTTATTTCAGGACATCAGAATAGGAATTCATTTCTCATATTAATCTATTTTCCCCCATTCAGTGGCTCTATTGTTATCTTTTCCAAAGCATGTTATGATTATTAATAAAGGTATTTCAACATAATATATTAATACATTTTGGATACAATGCTATATCAGGCATCCTGCTAAACAAGTTCATCATGCAATTGAACATATGTAACTTGCAACTACTATGATATATTATCCAGCTTTATAGATAGTAAATGGAGACTCAGAATTTCTGAGGCTCATTCGAAGTCAGACAGCTCATCAGGGCTGGAGCCAAAGTTTAAACTGGAGACCAGAGAGTGTCTTCTAGCTACACATCTCATTGTAGGCTGTAACCAGTTATTTTCCAAGTGACACCACATGTTAGGACTTCTGAGAATAATGCCTTAAAGTGCCTGTTATTTTTTATTTTTATTTATTTATTTATTTTGCTCCATGCCTTATAGTGTTTAAGGTTATGACTTTCTATTTCATATCCATCATTGTTGTACATTTTTGTGTTATTTTTCTTGTGTTCCCAGATATCATAATTGGAGAATGGAATGGCAACCTGCTCTAGTATTCTTGCCTGGAAAATCCCATGGACAGAGGATCCTGGAGGGTGGGCTACAGCCCACAGGTCACAAAGAGTCGGACACGACTGAGTGACTAACACTTTCAGTTCAGATACCATATTTCCACATTTTTATTATAGTGTCCCTCACTCATGCTCACCTGTTCTTTCTCAGAAGTAGCATGTGTCAAGTAAAGCTAGCCTTTGATAGGAAGCAAAGAATGAGAGGGGTATATATGTGGTGGTGGTGGGGGGAGGTTGAGGGATAGAGAGAGGGGAGAGAAAGAGAACATTTATTAGCATTTTACTTAGATATCGGTGAATATGAGAACACTGACTGTGCTAATGCTTTTCCATCCTGCTCACTGAGTTTTCTTAGGATGCCTGTCAAGTATGTTAGTATTTCATGTTTGGTAGACTGGGAGTATCCTCTGTTCCCTGACCTGGTAGAAATAAACACTCTGTACCTGTTCAGTCTGAGTCCCTGAAATGGGGAATAGTTAGATCCATATTTTTAGTACATTTCTGCAGTGAGATTTCTGTGTTGTATTTGTAGATGTGGAAATGAAGAATAGGCTAAGGGGTTTTGAAGACAAGAAACATTCAGAGTAGAAAAGACCCTTCTTAGATAAATGCAGGGAGGAATGCACAGTGGTTCTGACCTCAGGAAAAGCTTTCTTCATTAACTGCTTTGAGGAGGGCATAGATGTCTTCCGTTAGGGTGTGTCCATTGTGCTTACTTTTTGCCCTGCATTTCAAGGACAATGAAGAAGGTTCCTGAGACTATTCACTTGCTTTAGACTGGCCTTTTAGGGGTCTAACAAAATACAAATACTGCTGGTCAAGAAAATAAAGTTGTTAAAAGCTAATTATTATGTTTCAATGGTTGTAGGAATATCAAGTTTTTTTATAACGTATTTTAAAAGTCATTGTGCCCTGTGTTAAGTAATTTGTATTATTAATTATGCAGCTTTTAAATGTTGCCAGTAACATTATAACAAGGTAATTTTCAATTGAAATTCTGATTAAACCTAAATGTTGGTGTTAATTACATATTATTCAAGAAATAATACAAAATAAACCCCAAATAATAAACACCCCACCCTAGCCAATTACTCAGATCACCAATTCCATCATAGGCTCTACTTTTACCATATAATTAGTCATATTTTTCTCACACTCTCGTTTCATCTCCTTCTATCGTATCTTACTTTCTCAGGTACTGATGTCATAGTAAAGATATGTATCAATAATAAAAATTTTACTGATAAGAAGAGAACTGCTTTAATCTGATTCAGTGTGTCAGATTTTATAATTATATAATTTGTCACATAACTTATCTATAAATACCTATAAATATTCTGGCACTGAGAGAAGGAAAAAAAAAAGTTTATTACCTTAAGGCAAAACAGTTTTGCTATACTGCTGTTGACCACTGTTGAAAGTCATTTTTATATTCTTCAGGATATTTGCTCAAGATCACTATTAATTTTAACATATAGTATAAAATTGCAGCATTTTGTATTTTCTTTTCATAGATTGTTCTTTCGTGTAAAAACTGTCTTTCCATTACCTATTATCTTGTATTAAAATTTTATCCTCATGGGTCACAAATATGATTTGTTAACATAAAACACTGGGCTTCCCTGTGGTTTAGCTGGTGCAGAACCCTCCTGCAATGCAAGAGACTACCCATAATGCAAATCCATAGGCAGAGGATCCTGGTGGCTACAGTCCATGGGGTCACAAGAGTTGGACGAATTATTTAACTCCTGATTCTTTACTGTCTGAGCCACCAGGGAAGCCCGTAGGATGCAGAGTCGATTCAAAAGAGCTCATGAAATTGACTTAGAACTTTCATTCACTCAAAATAATTAGGTTAGTTCTGACAAATTTTAAGTTATTTAGTTTTCTAATCTAAAACTGATTAAAGCTAATTTCACAAGGATCATGTTGTTTTATTTCTTTCATGTAATATATAGTGAACATTTCCCTGTGTTATTGGCATTCTTCTAAAAGAGATTTTAAAGATCATATAGCACTCTGAGATATGAATTTACAACTTTTGAAACCAATCTGAATTTCCAGTTAGATTGCTTCTAAAACTTCTCTCTTAGAACAAACATTATGATGAACTTTACTGAATACCAGTCCTTGTCATCTGCAATTATTTCTGAGAATAAAGACTGTGAATTTGAATTAATAACTGAGTTTGAACTTGAGTGTTTACTGTCTAGTACTGTTTTATTTATTTATTTATTTATTTTTACTTTATTTTACTTTATAATACTGTAGCCCCAAGCATGCTGTATCCTGCATCGGACATGGACTGGTGATTCGATTCTTACATGATAGTATACATGTTTCAGTGCCATTCTCCCAAATCATCCCACCCTCTCCCTCTCCCTCTGAGTCCAAAAGTCCACTATATACATCTGTGTCTTTTTTGCTGTCTTGCATACAGGGTCGTCATTGCCATCTTCCTAAATTCCATATATATGTGTTAGTATACTGTATTGGTGTTTTTCTTTCTGGCTTACTTCACTCTGTATAATCGGCTCCAGTTTCATCCATCTCATCAGAACTGATTCAAATGTATATTTTTTTAATGGCTGAGTAATACTCCATTGTGTATATGTACCACAGCTTTCTTATCCATTCATCTGCTGATGGACATCTAGGTTGTTTCCATGTCCTGGCTATTATAAACAGTGCTGCGATGAACATTGGGGTACATGTGTCTCTTTCAGTTCTGGTTTCCTCGGTGTGTATGCCCAGCAGTGGGATTGCTGGGTCATATGGCAGTTCTATTTGCAAATTTTTAAGGAATCTCCACACTGTTTTCCATAGTGGTTGTACTAGTTTGCATTCCCACCAACATGATTATCTCAATAGATGCAGAGAAGGCCTTTGACAAAATTCAACATCCATTTATGATAGAAACTCTCCAGAAAGCAGGAATAGAAGGAACATACCTCAACATAATAAAAGCTATATATGACAAACCCACAGCAAACATTATCCTCAATGGTGAAAAATTGAAAGCATTTCCCCTAAAGTCAGGAACAAGACAAGGGTGCCCACTTTCACCACTACTATTCAACATAGTTCTGGAAGTTTTGGCCACAGCAATCAGAGCAGAAAAAGAAATAAAAGGAATCTAAATTGGAAAAGAAGAAGTAAAACTCTCACTGTTTGCAGATGACATGATCCTCTACATAGAAAACCCTAAAGACTCCACCAGAAAATTACTAGAGCTAATCAATGAGTATAGTACAGTTGCAGGATATAAAATCAACACACAGAAATCTCTTGCATTCCTATACACGAATAATGAGAAAGTAGAAAAGAAATTAAGGAAACAATTCCATTCACCATTGCAACGAACAGAATAAAATACTTAGGAATATATCCACCTAAAGAAACTAAAGACCTATATACAGAAAACTATAAAACACTGATGAAAGAAATCAAAGAGGACACTAATAGATGGAGAAATATACCATGTTCATGGATTGGAAGAATCAATATAGTGAACATGAGTATACTACCCAAAGCAATTTACAAATTCAATGCAATCCCTATCAAGCTACCAGCCACATTTTTCACAGAACTAGAACAAATAATTTCAAGATTTGTATGGAAATACAAAAAACCTTGAATAGCCAAAGCAATCTTGAGAAAGAAGAATGGAACTGGAGGAATCAACTTGCCTGACTTCAGGCTCTACTACAAAGCCACAGTCATCAAGACAGTATGGTACTGGCACAAAGACAGACATATAGATCAATGGAACAAAATAGAAAGCCCAGAGATAAATCCACACACATATGGACACCTTATCTTTGACAAAGGAGGCAAGAATATACAATGGAGTAAAGACAATCTCTTTAACAAGTGGTGCTGGGAAAACTGGTCAACCACTTGTAAAAGAATGAGACTAGATCACTTTATAACACCGCGCACCAAAATAAACTCAAAATCGATTAAAGATCTAGTACTGTTTTAAAAGCATCATCCTGGTTTAACACATTTTTCTGAAAGGTGATGATATGAGGTAGGGCTATTGTCATTTCTATGTTATAGATGAGAAAAATGAGGCACAGGAAAACAGAGACTCACTCAAGGTCAAACAAGCAATATTTTAGAGGAAGTTTTGAATCTAAACACTCTAGGTTAATAGCTAACTTTTACTAATATTCAATAATAGACAAACAGCCTTACTGAACTTCCAATTTAAGAGATTTAAAATGCATTATTTGACCTTCTTAAAAGTTCTATGCTGTATAAACACTTATTTTCTTATTTTTCTTGTAAAAAAATTGATCTTAGAACTTCATTTAGGCAAGTTGACAAGTCATATAATTAGTAATTGGTAAAGCAGAAAGTGAAGAACTAAAGAGCTTCTTGATGAAAGTGAAAGAGGAGAGTGAAAAAGTTGGCTTAAAAAGTGAGTGAAGTCGCTCAGTCGTGTTCTACTCTCTGCGACCCCATGGACTATAGCCTACCAGGTTCCTCCACCCATGGGATTTTCCAGGCAAGAATACTGGAGTGGGTTGCCATAACTCAACATTCAGAAAACTAAGATCATGGCATCTGGTCCCATCACTTCATGGCAAATAGATGAGGAAAAAATGGAAACAATGATAGACTTTATTTTCTGGGGCTCCAAAATCACTGCAGATGGTGACTGCAGCCATGAAATTAAAAGAGGCTTACTGCTTTGAAGAAACCTATGACCAACCTAGACAGCATGTTAAAAAGCAGAGACATTACTTTGCTGACAAAGGTCTATCTAGTCAAAGCTATAGTTTTTCCAGTAGTCATGTATGGATGTGAGAGTTGGACTATAAAGAAAGCTGAGTGCTGAAGAATTGATGCTTTTGAACTGTGGTGTTGGAGAAGACTCTTGAGAGTCCCTTGGACTACAAGGAGATCCAGCCAGTCCATCCTAAAGGAAATAAGTCCTGAATATTCACTGGAAGGACTGATACTGAAGCTGAAACTCCAATACTTTGGCCACCTGATGTGAAGAACTGACTCATTGGAAAAGACCCTGATGCTGGGAAAGATTGAAGGCAGGAAGAGAAGGGGACGACAGAGGATGAGATGGTTGGATGGCATCACTGACTTGATGGACGTGAGTTTGAGCAAGCTCCAGGAATTGGTGATGGACAGGGAAGCCTGGCATGCTGCAGTCCATGGGGTCCCAAAGAGTCAGACTCAACTGAGTGACTGAATTGAACTAAACTGAAAGTAGATTTTAACTGTTATCTGGGTTATGTGTTTTGAGTGCCCGAACTCTGAATCTCTCCACTTTGCAACCATTTGGATCATTTAGGTTCTTACCATATATCAGTATTTAAAATGGCATTTAAAGGAACATGGTTTGGATTATTTAATTAGTAGAGATTTCCGGACAAGGAGATCCCATGCCAAAGCTTCGTAATGGTCTTAGGTATGTACGTGCATCACTGGTAAATTTTTCTGCAAATGTGAGCCACTTTGTGTGAGAGAACCAGTGTCTCTGGAGACTTCACTAAAAAGGAAAAAAAAAAGAAAGAAAGAAAAGACTGTGTTGAGATGGAGAGTGAAGGGTTAGTAGATGAGGCAGCAAAGCCCTTTGTGAAGAGGGGACATTTGAGCTCAAACTTGACCAAAGATCTAAATCAGCAGCAGTGGAGTGTTCTAGGCAGAGGGAAGCATAAGATATAACCTCTGCATTGGGAATAAGCTTTGATTTTTGAAAGAATTTAAAGAAGGCTGATAATGCTAAGATATAAGGTAGGATGGGTGAGTTTGAGTTCATCTCAAAGAACGTTGGCAGTCAACTTCAAATTGGCCTTTGTGTAGGGTTTTGTGCTCCATGTTATAGATTTTGGACTTCACCCAAAGTACAAATGAAGGACATCATAGCGGATGAGTAACAGGATGTAATTATATCCCACAAGAATAGACTGTGGCCTGAAAATTGAAGGTTGGCCACTCCATCAGCCCTGGTGAAGGATAAAGGTGGCGTGAACTAGGGACACAGAAGTGGAGACGGTATATAGTATTTGCTTGGATATGTTTTAGAGGTAGAGATTCGAAGACTTGCTGATAGATTTGATGCATGAGTGAAGTAAAGAGGGGAATCAGTTGTGACTCCTAACTTTGGTCCTTGAGATAACCATGTTCCTTTAATGACTTAATTGCTACTGTCCCCCCTAGATGTAACCTCCATGAGGGAAAGGACCTTATCTCCTTTATTCACTGTGTATAACCACTGCCTAGCATAAGACCTGGCAAGGCAAAGAGGAGATGTTTTGAAGTATTCCTGAATGATTTAATAGTTATTATACATTATTAGCATGTTATCTAAATTATTTGCTAAGAAATTTTCCCTTATGTTTTATTTTTATAATTTTTTGACATTTTAACATATAAACCCCAAATAGATTTATGCCACATTTTTTAAGTGTAAACTTAAGTCCATTTATTTACTGCTTTGTGACTTCTTTCATGGTATCTAAAATAATCACTTCCCATTCAAAGATTTGGTTAATAACTAGTTCTGCTTCTTATGTGCTTACAGTTTTTATTTTTTGCTTACTTCTTAAAAAAAAACACTGAAATTTAGTTTTTAAATTATATAAGGGCCTAAGTTGATTTTTCCCCTAAGTTGCTAACTAATTACTTCAAATTAATTAGTCCATTCCTTTCTCGTAAAAAAAAATGTCTTCACTTACTGAATTTTTACAAGTAATAGTCTATTGCTAACTGTTTAGCGATAGTCTATTGCTGCTTCTGCTGCTAAGTCACTTCAGTTGTGTCCAACTCTGTGCAACCCCATAGATGGCAGCCCACCAGGCTCCCCCGTCCCTGGCATTCTCCAGGCAAGAACACTGGAGTGGGTTGCCATTTCCTTCTCCAGTGCATGAAAGTGAATCTCAATCATGTCTGACTCTCTGTGGCCCTATGGACTGCAGCCTACAAGGCTCCCCCGCCCAAGGGATTTTCTAGGGAAGAGCACTGGAGTGGGGTGCCATTGCCTTCTCCAAGTCTATTGCTAACCAGCCACATTGCTGGTTTGCTTTGCTAAGTCGCTTTCAGTTGTGTCCAGCTCTTTGCGACCCCATGGGCTGTATCCCGTGAGGCTCCTCTGTCCATGGGACTCTCCAGGCATATATGGATATAGCAGCCACATATGGATATTTAAATATACATTTATGTTAATTAATACAGTTTAAAATTCTGTTTCTCAGTCACATTAGCTCTATTTCAGGTGTTCAGGATACTCAATGGGGTGAGTGAATACCATACAAGACAGTGCAAAATTAGAGAACTTTTTCATCATCGCAGAAAGTTCTATCAGACATTGTTACTCTAGGAGATATTTTTTCAAATTCCTAAAAATTTTCCAAGGATTGAAAAAATAGAATAGTGTGGTATATATAAACATTGGGAATCATTGGCATCTTTATAATACTTAGTTTTTACTTTTGGGAGTGTGTTATGCAGCCACATTTGTGAAATTTTTTTTTTCCTCTCATTAAATTTTTAATTTCTTTCAATGTTATATATAGTTCTGCATGAGATTAATCCTAGGAGGCTTTAATGTTATAAATTATTTAATATGTGTCTTTAATTTTTTCTTCAACCATTTTTCAATTTAGGTATTCTACTTTAATTTGTTAAAATATAGCAGGCTTTTAAAAAAGAAAATTTGCATTTTACCGTATTGTCAAGTTTATTAGTACAATGATTTCCTTGACTTAAAACCTATTTTGCTGTCTTACTCTTCAAATTTTATTTGCTTGCTTTTACTATTTTCTCTAATAAATTCCCAGAGGTTTAAATGTTTTAAGTAATTGTCAATATTTATTCAGTTTCTCCTCATTTTTCATACAAAAACTCTGAACCTGTCTAACTGAGACTTTTGATGCTTTAAGATGATTTTGTGTTTTCCTTTTATGGCCTTCCATATGGATTTCATCATTTGCCTTCAGGATATCTTATTTGCTTCTCTGTGTAGTTCTGACTGGTCATTTTGCTGTCTCTCCTAGGTACTGTGAAGTTAGGAAATGAGTAACTGAGGAAGCTAGTATTTGAATGCAAAACTAGTAAAACCATATCGCCTACACTTTTAAAACATTTTAAAGAAAAATACTGTTATCTTTAAATTCTATATCTTTTCTATTTGTACTACCTTGTAATACAATTTGCTTTTATAATCTATTTGAACACCTAGTATTTGGTCAGTGTTTGTAACTATTTTATAAATCCTTATAGATATTTAGTCTTTGTTTATAGGAAACTGAGTATCTAACATCTCATTTTGTGCATGTAGGTTCTATTTTATTAATTGTATTGTTCAAATTATTTATATCCTTATTCTTTTATTCTTCAATGTATAGCACTGTGATAGTGGCTTAATATTTACCAGTCAGTGATGCTGATTTTTTAATCAACATGCTGTACCTAGAATTTGCTAATTCTTTAAATGTTGCAGGATATTAATAATATTGTCAGCATAAATTTTGCTGTTTTCACATGAAAACATCTTTAACATTTTAAAATGTTTCATGAAACAATTAATATACTTCTGTTTTTATCCTAGTCTTAAACTTGTTCAGTTATCTGTCTTCCTAGATATTGCATTCTGTTTCTGTGCTCCTAATTATTGTATTTTAACTTTTTAAACCAAGTATGTTATTACTACTTGGTTTTAGTATTTTGAAATATAAGAAAGTAGAGTTCCTACTAAGTGTTATCTTGAAGTATTATCCAGTTTGTTTTTAAAAGTCTATTTTTATCTAATTATCAAACCCAAAATAATTTAAATTTATTTTAGAGAGGAATTAGTTGCTTTGCTATCTTTTCAACCCCACACCCTATGTTCTGTTAATCTACTCTATGTTTGCTAATCTTGTTAATATTTAATGCCTTTTTAATATATGTTGTCTAATATTCTATTTTATTACAGTATTTCAAACAAGCATTTAGACTCATTTGAATCAAACTTCTTTTCTTTGTAATTTAAAAAGTATCTTTTTATCTTTGGTAAGTTTCAGTTTTCCCTGCAAATTATTTTTAAGCTCAGTCTTTCCATTCTAAATGGTTAATAATTCATCTCTCTGAAATTGGGACCACATCTTTAAAAGAAGGTCTGCAGCAGTGATGTCTTATGATGTAGTGTCTGAGGCAGACACTGAGACTGCCTGATCTGAGCAGATCTGAGACTGTTTTGGTCAACATCACATATAAATTTCAGAGTCAACTGAATATTATGTTCTTTTATAGCTTTCCCTTGTAAGGCTATGCTACTTTTTCCTTCTTCTTTTTGTCATTGTTTTTTCTTTTTTATGTGATTTACTTTTGATGTGGAGAGAAAGATAGATGTAGGGGTAAAAAGATGATTCTGTCTTTAGTGGTTTTCTTTGACAATACAAACATGAACTTGATACTGATTTTAGTTATTTTCCTTAATCTCAAGTTTGGGGGCTTTCTCCCAGTCTTGAAATTCTTAATATTATACAAATTGTCAATTCATCATGTCCTCAGTACACTTAAATTTAGGTATATCTGTTATTAGTGGGTTGCAGTTGTATAACCAGATTGCTCTGGTCTTTTTTTCCCACCTATCATCTTTTTAACCCATTTGTATTTTTCTCTGCATTCTTGTGTGGGTTTTTTAAAAAAAATCATTTGTTATTAATAACACTAATTATATTTTTCTGGACTCAGCTGTCTATATATTGCTTATCATTATACTTTTTGTTTTCTTCATTGTGATTTTTACAGTCCCTCCTTATATATTTAGTTTGAAAGAATATCTCAAAATCTTACCAAAAAAGGGGGCAATGACGACCCTGTATGCAAGACAGAAAAAAAGACACAGATGTGTATAACGGACTTTTGGACTCAGAGGGAGAGGGAGAGGGTGGGATGATTTGGGAGAATGGCATTCTAACATGTATACTATCATGTAAGAATCGAATCACCAGTGTATGTCTGACGCAGGATACAGCATGCTTGGGGCTGGTGCATGGGGATGACCCAGAGAGATGTTATGGGGAGGGGAGGTGGGAGGGGGTTCATGTTTGGGAATGCATGTAAGAATTAAAGATTTTAAAATTTTAAAAAAAAGGGAAAAAAGAAAAAAGCATGTTTTGAAAATACTACTGCATTTTACTAAGTAAATATATTTCTGGGCAATACATGGAAAGCCTTCCTTTGTAGTCATTAACATAATGTTAGTTAACATATTGTCTTATTTCAAAATTGCTCCCCCATCACTAACCCTCAACTCCAAGGGCCCCTTATTTTGTATTTTCTTAACAAACCGAAATGACAGAGATAGCCAAATCATAAAACAGAGAATCAGCACACTTTAGGATTTC
Organism: Ovis aries; assembly: GCF_016772045.2. Classification (NCBI taxonomy): domain Eukaryota; kingdom Metazoa; phylum Chordata; class Mammalia; order Artiodactyla; family Bovidae; genus Ovis; species Ovis aries. Next base: position 72,204,055 of record NC_056062.1, on the reverse strand, counting down.
TGTGATCTCCATCAGCTTTGTCCTGGTTGTTAGGTCTTTCTCCTTCTTGATGGTAAAGGTGGCAAAGCCAGGATGATGTAGAATAGAGTGTCTAGCACAGTTCCTGGCCAGGGGGCAGATAAATTGTTCCTATTTTCTCCTTAGCAGTGAGAGTTCCTAGTGAGATTTGTGATCTCCCTGGAATTGTAAAGGGCCCAAACCTGGGATACCTGTGGGAGGCTACTCGTGCTAAGGAGCTTGATTCAAGGCATATTTGACCATAGGTTCTGGGTTCTTATCATAAATAAGAGAAACTGAAACAGCTCAGAGTAGAGATCTAAAGGATTTAGGAAGCTGGAGGATAAACAGGTTCTGACAATTGGATATATACTTTCTTGTTCTCGTGCACTGTTACTGATTCAGCCAGTTTCATGAGATTTTTAAAGAAGTGGCTGTGTGTCTTCATTCATACAAACATATTTTTAGAAATACACTTCTGTGTTGTATAAAATAAATTTTATTATCTAACCTGTTTTAACCAAATAATTTTTTAGCCAAAAATTTGACCAAATGTTTTTCTTCCTTGTTATTTAAGCCTTAAATGGTTGAGTTAGTGGTTTGTCACAGTTTTTTTTTAATGTGTTACTGCTTGACTGTAGATGCACAAGGTGTTATTATTAATATATCTTATATATAGTAACAGAGAGGTTGCTCTTAAAAATTTTTAAACCTATCCATTCATCTGCTGATGGATATCTAGGTTGTTTGCTGTAGTACATATACACAATGGAGTATTACTCAGCCATTAAAAAGAATACATTTGAATCAGTTCTGATGAGATGGATGAAACTGGAGCCGATTATACAGAGTGAAGTAAGCCAGAAAGAAAAACACCAATACAGTATACTAACACATATATATGGAATTAAGAAAGATGGCAATGATGACCCTGTATGCAAGACAGCAAAAAAGACACAGACGTGTATAGTGGACTTTTGGACTCAGAGGGAGAGGGAGAGGGTGGGATGATTTGGGAGAATGGCATTGAAACATGTATACTATCATGTAAGAATCGAATCACCAGTCTATGTCCGATGCAGGATACAGCATGCTTGGGGCTGGTGCACGGGGATGACCCAGAGGGATGTTGTGGGGAGGGAGGTGGGAGGGGGTTCATGTTTGGGATCTCATGTACACCCATGGTAGATTCATGTCAATGTATGGCAAAACCAATACAGTATTGTAAAGTAAAATAAAGTAAAAATAAAAATTTAATAAAAAAAATGTTTGGAAAGGACAGACAAAAAAAAAATTTTAAACCTGAATTTTTGCTTGTTGACTTTTCCTTGCTAATCTACATAGTTCTTAAATATTTCAATAAAATTAGGACAGTTCAACTCAATTTGAATTGTGTTATCTCTAACGTCCTCATTGAAAGAACTTTTCTCTCAATTGTACAACCTTCCCAAACCGACATGCAAAATACACTTTGTACATTATTCCCGATTCACATATTGCTTCTTTCAAAGAGTTTGTGAAATTTTCAGTAGCTGTTTATAGAATTGTGGCAGATTTCTTGAGAACGTTTAGAACATCTCAACTTATCAACAGCTCATAAAAATATCATTTCTATCCCCCCAACCCTGTCCCTCATTATAACTCTTCATTGGCAGCTACATATGGCAAGAAAACAAAACCAAACCAAAGGAAAGGTACCAGTTTCTATAACCTAATTTAGATATGCTTCATTTGTATCACAGTTAAATCTCCAAAGAGCACTGGGAAGCATGATGGAATGGAATTCCCCCCAACTTCAGCAGGAGCCAATTCTCCATATGGTACATGAATAATTCTCAAGTGCAATGGATAAAATAAATGGTGAGACTGATCTTGTATGTCTCTTCAGATGTGGAAAGGAGGCCTCATAGAAAATAAAGCTGCAGAATTAATGCCTTCTATCAGTACATACACTTTAGCCTCCAAAATAGAATGAGGTGTTCTTGGTCAAAGTAGAACTAAATATAAAGGAACCAAATGATGATCAAGGGTTTACTGTTAAAAATAATGATCCATTCTTCCCTTGCCCCTCATACTGTTGTGTGTGTATGCTCAGTCATATCCGACTCTTTGAGACCCCATGGACTGTGGCCCACCAGGCTCCTCTGTCCAAAGAACTTTTCAGGCAAGAATACTAGAGTGGGCTGCCATTTCCTCTTGCAGGGGAACTTCCCGACTCAGGGACTGAAGCTGCACCTCCTGCATTTGCAGGTGGATTCTTACCACTGAGCCATCTGGGAAGCCCCTCCTATTGTTGTAGGGATGTTACATCTCAGCTCTGCTCACTCTCCTCTTCTTTCTGGTTTTGGAACACATATCACTAGCATCCCAGTGTGTGATCTCTATTAGAATAACTTGAGATGCAGGATTAAAATTCTAATTCCTAGGTCCTATCCCAGAGCTGCTGAATCTTTGGGAGTGGGGCTTGAAAGTCTTCATTTTCATCAGACATTCAGTGTGAATCTCATTCAGACTAACATTGGTGCCAGTTATAATAGAGACTATAGAATAAGACTCAGGACAAAGAAGAGAATGGCAGAGCCAACGACAGGCACCATGATTTCCCTCTGAGGATGCAGAGGGTATCAGGGTACGTTTCCACCAATGGTTTCCTATACTTATTTAATGTTTGAGCCAAGGGTTAGCCTGATCCAAGATAGAAGGCTGGAATGGGAAACTTGGTGTGTGGTGGATGGTGCTGGGTGACAGGTACATACTTCTTTTTGTTCTCAGAAAGCATAGAGTAATAACAGCTTGAGTGGGAGGAAGCAGGATCAGATTGAATGCTGTAGTTAACAGTGAATGGCATCCATTCTGTGATTTAATTTCTTTCTTTTTCTGGTGAGATTTACTTGGTTATATTTTTCCACATCAAGAGTAAAATATTTTAGATATATAAAAACAGAGTGGGAGGCTGATAGAATGATTTTTTTTTAATGGCTGAAAAATTATGTCTAAACTAGGGAAAGAATAGTAACATATAAAAGTCATCTATATAGTTTGGTTCATTGCTGTTCACAGTGTACTGGTTCTAAATTGTAATTGCCAATAGAAAATAACCACAAAGGAGAACAACAAAAATAGACCAAAAGCAAACTGAAAAAAAAAAAGTACTAATTCACCTGTTTAAGGTGAACCTTTTTGAAGACAGGAAGATGTTTATTTCTAGATGATTCAAGTTAGATGAATTTGTGTCATTTACAAGAGTTAGAAAATGTGGCTTTAAGATAGAAAATTCCCTGTATTTATTGCCAATGCATCGAATATTAGGTAAGTCCTGATAATTCTGGCATTCTGGAATTTTCTTTTTGGAGGGAAGAAATGTGTATTTCTTTGGCTTGAGTGAGAGGGTGATTGGGATTGAATCACTGTGGGTGAGCATCTTTCTAGATTTTTCATTAAGTGTGGCTATATAATCAGTATTGAAATAAGAACTTTATAGCTTACCACCTTCAATAGTTAGTAAATTCATTTGTATGCTTACAGTTTAAAGGAAAAAAGTGAAATTCTATTTAATTGGAAAGGAAGCTATCATGCCCAATATTTTTCCCTGTGTGTGTGTGTGCGCGTGCATTCTAGTTGCTTATATCAGAAGTGCATAGGAGAGTGTCTCCTGGAGGCTGGCACAGGTTTATGATGCAAATATTGAAGGGCTGTGAGTCACCAGCAGAGAGTTCCTTTATGTGAGCTTTCCACCTTTTGGCTTACCCTATAACTTCTGCCTGTAAAGGTGCTTGCTTTTATTCTATTGTAGCCTTTGTTGCCAAAGGCAGAGGATATTTTCTTTCTAAGAGAGCGCTTAGATGCTTCCTCCATGTTGCCTCTGCTGGAGCGGTGTGGATAAGCTAGCTTTGTTATCACTGGCACTCTACCTGCTCTCCTGTTTCTCCAGAGAGTAAGTGTTCTTCTTAAAAATATAGCTATATTGAGTGCCTCTGTGTCTTTAGATACTCTTTTCATGTGCTAGTATAAAATAAAAGTCTTTTTGAAGATATGTTTTATGGGGAAGTGCTTTCTGGGGCCTCTAGAGATGTTCACAAGCACTGAATTGAGGTACCTTTATAGTGGTTTAATGACAATGTGGCACACTTGTTATAAAGTGCCCTTTGATATGTATCCCAGGGCGTGGCACAATTAGAGCCTGGTGAACAGGTTGATTTGTTTTCACCTTCAGTCAGAAAGCACCACCCACCCCCATCGCTTTGTTAGGGTTTTGCAACTATAGATCTGTGTTTTGTTTTGTTTTTCATCCCCTGAAGATGAAGGAGATCTGTCCGAATGGAAATTTGGAAAATTACACCCACTTGTGAAATTAGGCAGAGCTGCTGAATCTTTGGGAGTGGGGCTTGAAAGTCTTCATTTCATGTTAGGCAAATTCTTATAAAGTTTGTATTCCCACTTAATGCACAGGACCCACAACAGTGCTTTGTTTTGTGTGAGGAATTGTTTTTCTTGCTGTGCAGAAAACGTGTGCAGGACTGTACAGGCATAAAGAGAATATTCATCATTATTTACTGTGTCAAACTCAAATGGAGGGCCAAATTGGCAGCATTCCAGAAGCAGGAGGCCACACCTATTTGTGAAAATGGAATAGATTTCTGTAGTTGCCTATTCTGTTCCTATAGTTGACTATTCTGTTCAAGGTGGTGGTGCTGGGACATGTAGTTTGCAAGCCGCATATGTTGGTTAACAATGAAGGTTGGCCATGATACTGCTCCATAAAGTCCTGGAGACCGCACTTTTTTGTGCACCAGCCTGATCATAATAAGGGACTGGAGCGAGAGATGATAAGTGGAGGAACCTGTGTGATCTGCCTGGGACCTCTTGCTTCACACTGATTGCCACTGATTGATGGGCCTGCTCTGTCTGGCTGGGCCTTTCAATTCACGAGATGTCATATCCTCAGAAGAGGAGGATGAGGAGAAAGCTAGGCTGCTTGAAGCTCTTGGTTTTCAAATAACTCACATGGCAGACTGTGATTTTTTAAAATTGAGATGCAATCCCTATTTGTATAAAGATATTTTTCTATAGCATAGCCAGACACACATGAAAAACTTTCTAGCCAAATTCACTGGCTGCTCAATTGTTTGCATTATTCGGGGCTCCTGGAAGTGTATGAAGCAGTAACATGTGGGATCAACCTGAAGTAGTGGCTCCAGTCTGTTCCGTGTCATCCCAAATTGTCTGAAACACTGTGACTGAAGTTTTCTAGACTCTCTGGCATTATTTGGGAGAACCACTAACCAGCACTAAATAAGCAAACCTAACCTGCCACTAATCAGGTCTGATTGCACTAAGTTGCCCTGGTGATAAGTAGTTTGATCACAGAATCAGCTGCAGTACACAAAGGATGGAGCCTATGTTAATTTCAAAATATTATACTGTTTCTATTTAATGATAACAAAAATATAACTTGTACTGTTACACAGTGACGTCTAGCATTTATATTCCTACAGTGGTTCTCAAACTTGAGCATGCACTGAAATCCCTTACAAGGTTTGCTAAAACACAGGTTGATGGGCCTCACCCTCAGAGTTTCTGAAACCAGATGTGGGATGGAGTCTGAGAATTAATTTTGAATTTCTATCAAGTTGTCTGATGAGGATAATGCTGTTGGTCTGAGGATGACATTTAGAGAACCACTGTTTGCTATCAAACTGTTTGTAATTAGCCAGTGAAATCAGGCATCATTTTTAGAGCTGTTATTTTATAAAACGAGTCTTTTAGAAGGTTTAATCAATAATGAATTGTACATGTAAAGAATCATTTTAATAAAGCAGGGTCAGAAAGGATGTTATTAAACTGAAGGAATAAGTAGAGGGAAATTGATCTATGTGATGAGATGGCGATTGTTAGATTACAATTTTATTAAGAAGGAAAGGAAGTTTATGCATACAGTGACCAAAACCTGATGCAAGTATTTTTGTTGATATTTTTCTTATAATTAAAAAAAATCCCCCAAATCTTTGCAGTGATTTTCCTTTAATTTCTTGCATGTAGCTATGTGCTTGCTGGATGTTTTCACACGATGCAGATATGTTGCTTATGAGACAAAGAAATGCATCCTGAATGTTTTTAAGGACTATGTTGATTCATCTTTGCCTTATGAAGTTGTTTAAGAAATTAATCGTCAGAATCCTTTGTTTAATATCTATTGTTTGGCTAATGCTTTTGTTGTTATTGTAGACTTTTGAAAAACCAACACGTGCATTGTCTTTGAGTTGCTCTAGAAAGAGAAAGAAATATGCATCCACTCTAGAGTCAGAAGACTAGGCTCCCCTTGTCCCTGTTTTTTGTATCTCCATTTAAATAAGATAATTTTTAAAAAAAATCTCTTTTGCTTATACTAATTTAGCTTTGTAAAACTATATAGGATATTATTCTCTAGTTTTGCACAGTTTTGTTTGTCAAATAAGAATACTAGCTCATTTTGGTGGTGCTTTGAAGTTTCTAAAGAAGATGCATTTTTTTTTCTTTGTACAGGTCTATAAACTTATAAGTTCTGATTAATTCACCTAATAAATAACACTCACACATCACGTATAAGAGGTTCTGTGGGCAGATTCAAATACTTTTTTTGTACTCATAGTGCTTTTAGAATAATATAACTTACTGTATTCACATTTTGGGTAACACCTGATGATCTGTTGTGATAGCAGAGTTGATTTTGTGGAAAATTTTCTGCTTGCCTGATCTCACATCCCCCAGAAAACTTTTGGCAGGTTGTGGGTAGATGGCACCTGATTTGAATAACCAGGAAATAACATGGATTTCACACTGATAGCAGAATAAACTTCCTTCAACAATATAATTAGTAATAATTGGACCCAGTATTCTCTCTCCTTGATTTGATCTTCAACTTTATGACAATTAAATTCAACTAAAGTTTCTTATTTGAATAACTATTAAATGCCATGGTTAAATGCTAGGTACCATACTTGTTACTTCCAGTTACAAATGGATGTGAGATAAAATTATATCTGAGGAAGTAAGAAAATGCACAAATAACTGTAATTTAGGATATCTAAGAAGGCTTTCTTGCCCTCCCCATGTTAAAATGGAGTATCTTAAAAAGAGTTGCATGTATTATATGTGTGACATTTGTCTCCTTCATTCAGTTACCCACTCCCTGCTGGCTGGGACCATCCACTTTGTGCATTGCTGTTAACTCAGTACGTGATATAGTGCCTGCCATGTGCTTCACCCTCGATAAATACTGGTTAAGTGAATAACAAATGAATGAATAAATACATGAAAGTCTCATAAAAATAACAAAATAATTTATAAGATTTTCATCTATTTTTAGTTATTACCAACTAAGGGCTTTATATTATTGAAATGTATCAAATCACATAGAAATACATAGTTTTAGTAATGAATATACTTTTGTGTTTCTGTACGATAGTTACCATCTTCAGAAAGCTTTGTGGGGCTCTGGACTGAGAGACCTGATTACAAAATATGTGAATTTCAGTGCCAGCTCTGTCACTGACTTCCTGGGTCAATGCACAAGACACTTATTAATGAACTGACTTTTTTTTTCAATGCCTGAGTTACAGCCTGCGAGTAAATTAGTCATTAGAGATTCTAGTTTAAATTTATCTGGATTTTCTCATCTGACTTTGTTTTTCCTGTGATGTCAGTGTTTAATCTGCTCTGTACGATTAGTTGCTGCTTGCTAGGTTTGCATATGTTGTAAGGAAAAGTATTTTCTTGTTGGTATCATTGACTTAATTTGAAGGTTCCAAAAACAGCATTTCAGGGGAAAAAATTAAAGAATTTAAAGTGTTCTCAGATTTACATATAAGAAGTGTTAATACTGCTATCTAATAAAAATGGCCAAGGACCTTGTAGCAAAGAATATTATTCTATTTTTATAAAAATCAAAGAGTTCATTTTTTCCCTAAAGAAACAATTTGAATAATACCTGACCCTCTTCTCTTCTTTTTTACAATGGAATATGGTCAAATTGAACCCACCATTAAAAATTCTCTAATATCTTTTTTTGCATTAACATTTCAAAACTCAATTTAAATATTCACAGATCTCATTTTTAATAAACTTAGCAAATTCAGGTAATTTCCTTCAACTTTCTAGATTGAAGGACAGCAGTTGGTACAGATATAAAAAAGATGTACAGCTATGAGCAAAGCCCCAAATCAATTATATATAAGAAATAACCTAACACATGGAAAGAAATTAATCAAAAAGAAGAATTTCTACTATATAATTCTGTGGTCTGCTACCTGCAGGCAACAAACGCAAATGAAAAAATCAACATTCTTTTGGCAGATAAGAGAAAAATTAATAAAATGTTTCCTTCCTGCTAGATCCCCTGATGCAACTATTGTTAAAAGTGAGTGACTGCAGGAAGAACTTGCTCGTTTAAAATGCTATTTTTTAAACTACAGAAATAAGGTTTTATTCTTGCTGTTAAGCTCAATTACATGAGTTAGTATGGATTTGCACTGTCCAAAGAGCATCCCTCTTCCCTGCCCCTTCTCATTAAATGACTCTGTGGGATATGCATGAGACAAATGTAATAGGAACCAGGTGAGTAGCATTTTGAGGTGTGCCTACGGGGTAATGATGATTCTAAGGAATCTGAGTGTAGCAGCTGAAAACTCTAGGAGAGGAACTACTGAGAGCCACAAAAATGCCCCAGATACAGTCAAAAGATATTAGTACTCTAAAGATAGACATGTTCCTACTCCATAATGAGATGGGGAGGGTGCATTTTGTGGATTTCTGCTTTTTAGAGTTGCATTTTACTTTTCATTTCTAATTGGACAAACAAGCCATATTTTACAGAATGTATGAAACTAACAATCTTTCCTATTAGAAGGATTTTATATTTTGTGTTTTATGAGTATCATCCTGAGATTAACGAAGATATATGAGGCTAGAATACAGAGGATTCGGTAATGACATCCAATTTAAATATTAATATTAGTCCACTGTCACATTTCTATCACATGTAGAGAATGTAACATAAGTTTAGAATGGAAAGGTTATATTAGTTCCCCTTACCTAGTAGCTAACATACAGCATACCTGTATAGAGTTTTGACATATTTGTATATTACGTATTAAATGTAAACCATAATTTGTCTATCCCTAGCTTATATGATCATGTTCACTTTTTGAAAGATAGCATTACATGAAAACGTGCGCTAATTATTATGTAATATTAAAGAATGGTATATGTTAAATTGTTTGAATTGTCAGATTTACAGATCTCTATTGTTTTATGTATACTAGGTTTTAGGTACCTTCTTACTCCTTTGTGTGAGTGATTCTTTTGCAAACAGCTTTAAAGAAGCACAAAACAGGATCTGGCAACTTGGAGACAGTGCACCATTTTTATTTTCATTTGTTCATTAAGATTTTAAGAAATTTATTTCATCACGTGTTCTTTGTTCTGCATATGTCCTGTATGTAAAATTATGTAATAAATTTTTGATGGAAGTTTTAATAATACTAACAGATGTTAAAAATGACCTGAAATGGCATACATTTAAAACTACAGAATAAGAAGGTTTGGAAATACTTGTGTGTTTTAGAGGAAACTCACCTGGCAGAATTTCTGAGCACACTGCGATGGATTATTGTAATTATTGGGAATGATAATATTTTAATTCGACTTTCTTCCCACCTGTCGGTTGTAATCAAGGCTGCCCAGTATTCTGAAACAGTCTCATTTTGCTAGGTGGCTAGTCTTGTGCAGCCTCTAGAATGCTTAGAATATTAATGCATGGAGAGGAGCCTGAATGCTCTCTATAGTTCCGTTATGGCAAAGTGTCTTGTTTTAATCAAAGCATATACAAAACCTAACTAAAATAATTTATAATAAATTAATTCCAGCGAGTACTTAAGAGAAAGAAACCATTTTGGGGGACATTGTATCAGAATATAGAATTTGGTGTTTCTCTTCTTCATAATTGACAATGTATATTAATTTCTGTAGAATTTAATTTCTTTCTTGGGTGCCTCATTCTGAAGTGCTTTGAATTTATATGAACAAAGACAGTCTGACATTTATGTGAGGATCAGTCTAGTTTATAGTAGGCTGCCAGAGTAGGAAATTTTTTATCAAGATAATATATGTTGAAAGACATGTTTATTTGATTTAATATTTATGATGTTGGTCTTTATCATTTTTGCATTTCCTCCTTGTATTGCTTATTTTAATCCTATTTCCTCTAAATTCTTATATATCTCCTATATTTTTTCCCTTGAGTTTTTGCTTGTTTGCCTTTTTTTTTTTTGTCATCTAGCTTTTACTCCAGTGGCTTTGGATGGGCTTCAGGGATTTCAACCACCTGAAATCATAGCAATAATTTTCTCATGAATTCATTTGTCCAGGGAGAAGTATTCCTCAAAATGCTTCTTAACTAAATAAATCTAATTCTTGACATTCATTTCATTCAATAATTATGCTACCTTTGTATAGGATAGGACTACTTAACCTTGAATGCCTCTATTGTTCTTTGCCAATTCCGAATCACTGAAACAACCACCACGTGAAAAATTTCTGCCACACATAGGCTCAACTTTTGCAACATATCTGTTGATGCTGGGTGAATAAAAGCCTTAGCAAGTACCAGCAGGCTTCCCTGATTGCTCAGATGGTAAAGAACCTCCCTTCAAGGCAGGAGACTCGGGTTCAATCCCTGGGTCAGGATGAACCCCCTGGAGAAGGGATGGCTACCCACTCCAGTATTCTTGCCTGGAGAATCCCATGGACAGAAGCCTGGCAGACCACAGTCCATGGGTTCGCAAAGAGTCAGACACAACTGAGTGACTAACACACACAGATAAAGCTTTCCCGCACTTTGGGAAGGTCCTGGGTATCGTCAAGTGTTGTGAATCTGCACCACCCTTCTTAGCTTCAGCTTTATCTCTAGAGGGCAGAAGTAGGAGAAGTAGTGGTCAGTTCAGGTGGTTCCTGGGTACCAGTTGTCTCCCTTTCTGAAAATGGAAGTATTTCTTTGCGTCCACCAGAATCTTCCGGTAATCTCTATTAGTAATCCAATACAAAAGATGAAAAGATACCTCTTCATTCTGAGAGATGATTAACAGCATTGTGGGCCTGACATCCAGCATTGTATTCATAACTTTAGAATGTACAGCTAATTGTTTGCATTTGGAAAATCAGATAAATATTTATATTTATAAACATTAAGACTGTTCATTCTGGAGTGTGTTTGAATATCTGTAAATCAGAGGCAATTGAAGAGTTGAAATTCAGATTTCCTTTCACTTGCCTGCCAAGTGGCCTCAATCAGAAGTAATTTTCTCCATGAGGGCACAGAGAGCTCAGTCGTAAGCCTTTTCTAAGTAGATATTATTATTTGTGTCAAATTATGTGTGGTGATTTTTCTGAAGTGGACTTCTGTGCCCACTAATCCATTCACAGGGGGCTCCTTCCTTCCTTCCCTCATCGGTGCTATTAATTGTGCTTATGCTTCAAGTGTCTCTAACCCTCTTAAAATGTTAGTTTACAGCCACTGATTATCTGTAAGGTTTGCAATATAGAGAGTAGGGTGAGATCTAATCTTAAACCATAAATACTATGCATTTTAAGAGAAACCTTTTTGCCAGAGCCTGATTTGATAGCATAGCTAAAGAAATGGTTAGTAATTTCACATTTTAAAGTACAATAAATTATATCAATCTGACGCGTGCTTTGGGCGAAATACACATTGGTTACTAAATCACCTTTTTTAACCTGTTATAAATATTGACAGTGAGATCTCATGTATTTTGAGCAGTGAACTCAGAAATTTCTTTTTACCTTTCATTTGGATTTTTGTAATTTGTTTTTGACAATAAGTGCTTCTTTTCAATTACATGCTTTGAATTGCAAATAGATAGATAGACAACATAAAATAAAACAGCCCCTGGAATATAGAACACTATACTGTCATTTAAGATCTTACCATAATTGTTGATAAATAAAAGTTATATATGGTGTGGAAGCCTTTTTGACATATGTGTATATATATGAATGGCTTGGTTAGATACTTATTGAGCCTATGTCAATGTTTTTTCAAAATTTCACATGAGATTTTCCATTTATTTTTTAATAAAGTGATTAAATTTTAATTTATTGTATACTATAGGAGCCAAATTGTTAAGTCCTGGACGATTTCAAGTAATTGTTCAAGTACACATTATCTTCAATAAAGACTTTTTTACGAATGTTAGAAAGTTTGCTCACATTTTATTTTTAAAAAAAAGTATTTTAGTATTAATTTTATTCTAGTAATGTGCATGCACTTTCTTTATAATATATAGGCTTTTGTAATTGAAGAGCCTACACAAGTAAAAAAGACATTTAGTAAAATTTATATGAATTATTTAAAATATATATGTTACAATTAGAGATTTATTTTTTGTTAACCAAACCCGAGTATGTATTCCAAAAGAAGTCTAGATTGTCTTGTCTGTTACATGATATAAACTGATATTAAGGCAGTTTCCTTTATAGATTGACTTGGTAAGGATATAAATTATGCAAATAATTAAATATTCATAATCAATTATTTTATTTTTGGTAATGTCTGTAAAAAAGACTTTCCTGGTTATTTTTGCTGGGAGGGTTTAAATTTTGGTTGATTTTTGGTAATCTGAGAAGAGCAGTAAGAGGTTTCTCAATTTTAAGACTAGATCTTTAAACATCTAAAAATAAAGTTATGTTAGTAGACATGAGCAATTTCTGAAGGATTCTGTGTTTACGAGTAACCTGTTTTATAGTTTTACTTATGAAAGAATGCATTTATAATTACAAAAGAATGGTTTGCATAGTAGTGTGGTATAAAGGTATTCTAAAATAAAATAGAGTTTTCATGTCAACTTTTTCATATATTAGCTTGTAGCCTTATTCTGGTTAACTAACCTCCTGACCTTTACTTTCCAGATTTACCAAAATAAAGAATAATAATTCCCATACGTACCTCACTGGGTTATTGTAAAGATCACATAAGAAAGTACTTTGAAAGTCCTATATGAGATACAAAAATGAAATGGTTTAGGTGTCTTATTTTGACCAAACTTGTTATTAAAACTAAGTATCTTGAAAAATAAAAACATGGAAAATATTCTATTTTATTCCTTGTTAGACTTGCAGTTAGTAATTCAAATTATTCAAATAACTGTTTTAGTGATTGTAATATTTTACCTTATTACTATTTTATATATTCCTTGCATGTCTTAGTACTTGACATAATTGTTAAAAGGTGAAAGATTATATATTACATGAAATAATGAACAAGAGATAAAAACTAATATGAGATCCATGGCTTTTGAATGCAACTGAGCACACATGGTTTTTTCCAACTCTCCACCTAGAATTAAAAAAGAAAAAGCACATTACGGAGTGTTTGGAATTAGTGCATCCTTTCTTCCTTAACATTTGTTACTTTGGAGAAAAGAAGAAAAAATAAATTTTAGAAGGGACAAAGAAACTCTGTAATAATTTTTTTTTGGCTTGAATGTACCTTAAATTTAAATCCACGTTTCCAAGAAGTAAGAGAAAGAGACTGCCTAAGCCTTTTAAGTATTTAGCCTGTCTGATGAGACTGCTGACATGAGTGACAATTAGTACAAATTACCATAATTGTGTTCTGTGGATGAAATGCCACAGTGCTTCTTTAGGAGCAAATGCAGGCTTCCACTTAGTAAAATGAGTCGGATACTTTGATTCTTCTGGGCAGTCAGAAATTCACAATCAGCCATGTGGTATTTCCATGTCATCCACTTCAGATCCATCTCAACAACTACAGCCCACCCTTTCCTTTCAATAAAATAGGTCCATTAACGTAATGCACCTGACTCTCATTCACTCTAAGGAAGTTGTATTTTATTACAGAAAAGTATCACATAAATACAAATTACATTTTTTCATTAGAAAACTACTTTTCATTTCAGAAAAAATTCAATTAATTATGAATAGGGTTATGCTTTCATCAGGGAGAGAAATATGTAACTTTTTCTTCAAGCTTCAAACACATATAATGAAATCTTTTCTCAGAATCCACTCTTAAGATGGATTTTTAAAAGTATTGACTTTATTAAAATCTCAGTTCAATTAAAATGCATTCAATTACTTTAAATCTTTATTAAACTCTCAGGTAAAATTGTACAACAGTGTAAAAGAGACTTGTACTCTTTACCAGGCAGTTAATTCTAACAAATGAACGTAAAGTGCACAGTTTCGCTCTTCAGGAGAGAATAAAAGAATAAGCTTTGGGCTTCAAGTTGGAGGTGGGGAAGGATGGGAGATGGAGGTTGCTTTCTATTTAGTAATTTCAGGAACAGGCTTCTTTCCACTTGTGACATTGCTCAGTAACTTGTTGACGTGGATGTGGCATTATTTTGTCTGGGTGCCCTTGGTACTACTTGTCCTTTCATAGAATACCTTATCCTGCTTCACCACCTGAATCAAAAAGACCCTGTTTAAGGATTTTATTTCACGCTCTTCTCAGATGTTTTTGGTACAGTGTCCTCTTCTTTTCAAGGGCCTCTAGAAGATGCCATTGAAGAGGAAGAAGAATGTCCATCAGAGGAAACAGACATTATCTCAAAGGGGGACTTTCCACTGGAGGAAAGCTTCTCCACAGAATTTGGGCCTGAAAATCTGAGTTGTGAAGAGGTGGAATACTTTTGCAACAAAGGTAATCATTAATGGCTGGGCGTGATACGTGAGTTCATTTACTCAGATGAGTTTGTGTAGTTGAAAACTGCACTGATATACTGGAGGAAGAGTGTTCGTCTGAAAATGTGTACAGGATTTTTAAAATGCAATATTATTTTGAAAGATAAAAGAATTTTATAACTCATAAGTCATATTGTGTATTTAAATACATAGTTTCGTATTGATTGGCCAGTTGACTGAATATTTTCATGTTGCTTGGACAGTTGACTATAATATATTTAATGTTCATCATTTATCCCTTCAACAAATATTGTTGAATGTCAGTTGTTTACAAGGCACTGAATTCATCATGGAGGGTAAGCAGGGAATGGGCCAGAGTCCCTATACAAGGTTTGAGCTCACTCCTTTTGAACACTGAATGCCTTAAGTGTTTGACGCTGACTTTTAACATTGAGGATGGTGCTCTTTTTAGATACTGACAAATAAGAAAATACACACTCTTTCTGTCTTCTAAATATTCTTTTGATACACTATCATTGTAACAGAGGTAGAATCTGAGACACTGTATCTCAACCTATTTCCAACCTATCTTGACTTGGAGCCAAGTGGCCCTGCCAGTAATTATGTCCTCATTGGTCATGTACACTCATTATTTAACTTGCTTTTCCAAAACTGGGTTTAAGGGTTCTTATGATTCTTTTTAATTTTTCGATTGTTTTGCCTCTGCAAGTGAGATGGATCTTCTGTTACCTCCTGCACCAATGTATAATTTCACAAGTGTTCAGGTTACTTCTTTGGTTTTAGAATAG
Source organism: Ovis aries (assembly GCF_016772045.2). Taxonomy (NCBI): domain Eukaryota; kingdom Metazoa; phylum Chordata; class Mammalia; order Artiodactyla; family Bovidae; genus Ovis; species Ovis aries. The sequence continues at coordinate 72,188,552 of NC_056062.1, read as the reverse complement.
CTACTTTTATTGATTTTACCATGGTCGTTTCCCATAGGGCATGACGGAGAGTGTATGTCTATCTCTGTATGTCTGTTTATGTTTCTGTAAGCAATATTTTTTTTTTGTTTTAGGCAGACAGAGAAACTATGGAAAGTGAGTTTTTACATGTTTGTGTGAATTTGATGATCAGAATTGATAGTCTGAAATCAAGAATGCTGATATATCATCCTCCCAAACTGCTAATATACATGTCTCAGCAGCCAACTATTTATATTTGATACTTATTATTACAACCTCAGTATAACTTTCTCTTAATTCTGGCATGTTAGAAATAAAAGAAGTGAGCCATTTCCATCCCTGTGGTCCGTAGAGTTCAATACCCTAAAACTGTGGAGATGGAGTGACAATGCCAGCACTTGGTTTCACTGAAGTTCAGAAAACCTCTTTGACCATTAACTCCTGGAGACCTCAAGATGACTACCTGGTCCTTGACCCCCACATCAGAGACTTTTAGTTGAAAACAAGAACAGTAGGGACAGAATAGACCTTTTTTAGTATTCACTTAGATTTCAGGCTAAATTAATATTTTCCCTGTTAGAACCATTTCTTGATGCTGCATAACCACAACAATACCTAGTAGAGCTAGATGGAGAGGAAGAGTTTTTAAATACGTTTGAAGGCATCCCATTTTCCATCTTGATCAGGAAATATACTCTTTGCGCACTGTAGAGTACCTGCCTTACGTTGCAGGACTGCAATGAAGGAAGGAACCAGTAGCTATTAAGTATCATTTATTCTTCTTACTCTTGTCCTTAAAAGACTTAGTGTATGGACTCAAGACTTTTGCAATTTATTAATCCAGGGAGAGCAGTAATAATAATTATTAGATGTTGTTTACATTTGGTAATAATCATTGGTGATGGCCTGTGTTTAATGAAAGAATATATTGGGGTGGCAAAAGAAGTTTGTTCAGGTTTTTCTGTAAGATGTTACATAAAACCCGAATGAACTTCTTTGCTCAACCTAATAGAACTTCAAGTTTTAAGTTAGTAGTTTCTTGGAAGAAAATGGACTTAGAGTGAAAGTGAAGTCGCTCAGTTGTGTCCAGTTCTTGCAACCTCAGGGACTGTAGCCTACCAGGCTCCCCTGTCCATGGAATTTTCCAGGCAAGAGTACTGGAATGGGTTGCCATTTCCTTCTCCAGGGGATCTTCCTGACCTAGGGGTCGAATCCGGGTCTCCTGCATTGCAGGCAGACGCTTTACCGTCCGAGCCACCAGGGAAGTCCTAAATGGACTTATAGCAGATGCTTTTTATAGGATTACATAATTATAGTCTCAGAATAATAACTTCCATCTATACTAAACAGAGTCTTAATGAAAAATAATGACAGGCCTTGAGGGACTAAAAGAAAAGAAACAAAACTGAATTACAATTCTTAAGAACATTGTTTAATAAACATTAACTGTTTGATAAATAATTGGAAAGTGGAAAAATATATCAAAGTAACATTTAATATGTAATGTAGGTAACATGGGGCTTCCCAGGTGGTGCTAGTGGTAAAGAACCTGCCTACAATGCAGGAGACAAAAAAGATTCAGGTTTGATCCCTGGGTTTCGAAGATCCCCTGGAGTGGGGCATGGCAACCCACTCCAGTCTTCTTGCCTGGAGAATCCCCATGGACAGAGGAGCTTGGTGGGTTACAGTCCAAAGGTCACAAAGAGTCGGACATGATTGAAATGACCTAGCACACAGATGCACACATAGGTAATATATTAAAAATATATAATTAATATATATTATACAAATAATTCTTTGTTTAATTTGAAGCTAGATAATAATGCTACGTGGGAATAAGAATTCTAATTTTGACATAATATTTTTTAGGATAAATACTACTTTACTATTTCAAACCACTGTTGCTTTATTTAATAGGAAATGAATTTCATTATTTTACTCTCATAAGTTGTGAGACCAGGGAATTCCCACTGAAGCAGTAAGAACTGGTGTGAAAGAGAGACAACTCTTTGATATGAATTGCATCCCCTTGAGGTCATACTGGGATTCCATTCATTTTTCATTTAAGTTGATTAACTGTAATAGGAAGAAAAAATTTTCTCTCTGGAAAATTAGAATCTAATCTTTCTGCAGAAATTTACATATTAGTCTCAGTGACACATAATTATGTTTTATTGCCTGTTGCAAGGAACAAGACAGATAGGTTTAAAAGAGTATATGTATTTAAATGGTTAATGATGCCAGTGTCATGATTGAAGAAGCATGTGAGAATTGTTATTCTGATGAAAACTATTTTTAAGTTGGGATCATTGATGAAACATACTTTTGCATATATTCTAAATGATTTGTGACAACTTAAACATTGTAAATATGTGTAAGAAAATGAATTGGATTATTTTGAAAGTTTCTTTGTCTAAAAATCTAGTCAAAATCACAATCTAGCAATGACATAGTTGCTTTACTAGGTTCCAGTGATAATCTTATCAAATAGGATAGGAATTTAAAAACTAAGATCACAAAAACATGGCTGGAGTATCTTGTTTTCCAAACAAGGTATTTTGACATATTGTCAGAGAAGAATATTGAGATGTTCATATAGTTTCAATACATCTTCATTTCTATTTTAGCAACTATCTTTTGTATAAAAGCAATCTATTGTATTGTAACTTTCCTTTTTAGAAAAGAAGAAAAATTTCGACTTTCTGGAGACATAGCTTATCATGGGTTAAAGTTGCTGTTTCCTTTTGAAATTGAACCTCTACATTATACAGGATGTTTTCAGTGTTTAGAATAGTTATTTACTTATTATTGTGGCATTTTCCTCTGTTCCACATGAGTATTATCTATTCTCTTGTTGTCAAAGGGAAGACTCTTTTTTTTTTTTTTTACAAAAGTCTCAAAGTGTCTATTAATGTTAGTAAAGTTCCTGGTTATAAAATGTGATTAAATGTGATCCAAATCACTCTTATAATGTAATATTCCACATAAATGTAAAACAAGTTGGTCAGACTTTTGTCATCTTTAAATGTGTAGAATTTTTAATCACATGAATCTAAAGCCTAAATATTTACAATTAAAATGGAAAAGATCACTTTAATAAAACCTTGTTATAGTCATAGGGGGCCTAACATTTGAATCTGACAATTCTATTGATTCCTTTTTCACTTTTTACTTTGGGTTAGTTGCATATTTCATGTTTTTTGTTTTTCATCTTTGAAATGAATCAAATGAACTATGTTTATAAAAGATGCTATTTCAAAGTTGCTTTGATCCTTTTAGATTTTAAGAAATTTAGCAAAGTGTAAAGCACTGCCTTCAATGTGCATCACCCTCTTTGGTGCAGTGAGTTTAGATCACTTGGCATCTTGCCTTACCGTATCTCAGAGAGGAAGGAAACAAGCAAGAATTATTTCCTTGAATTTACAGATGACGAAGACATCAAGGCTGGGTCCATAAGTGCTGCACATTTCCTGTGGTACTGAAGTATTTGCTTCAGTGCCTTTTTTTCTGCCTTTGTTCTGGCTTATAGAATAAACATGGAAGAACATCAATGTTGGTTTAGAGCTAAGCAAACTAGTATAAATTGAAATATAGGTGTTCTGGAAAGCAACCTGGGGAGTTATGTCACTGCTGGCAGGTGAGGACTCATATATATTAGCAATTCTTGGATCAACTCAGAGACAGTAAATTTTATAAAGGAGGTGATATTAAAGCAGCTCTAAAACTGGCTTACTATTATTAATTATTTGGAAGATGGTTTCCTCACTGAAATATTCAAGTTTGTTAATGACTAAAGTAGATAAACCTGTCTTGGGATACATTCCAGGAGGATGTCACATGGTATGTGAACAGGCAGAAAATTGCCAGGCCAGTATCATTAGGCTGTTAGAAAATGATGCTGTCAACAGGCAAGCAAACAACCACCCACAAACCACTGAAGAAACTATATATTAGTGAACTTTAAATTATCAATAGTGATTTTCTGAAAAAGTTAACCAAGTTAACAAACTGGTCTCTGATGACATCATCTATGAACAAAGTCTGAAAGGGAAAAATAATGTCATTAAAGTTGATTTTGAAAGAAAAGCAAGCCTTTCTTATAGTCCTACTATCTAGATACAGAGAATGATCAGAGAGGTCACTGGGTGCAGTGTTTTACTTGAATAGATGAATTAGTGTTGGAGCTCTTCAATCTGGAAGAATTAGGGTTGGAAAAAAGGGAGCATAATGGAAATCTGTAAAATAAGAAAACAGATACAGTGTAACAATGGGCATTCTCACCACATTCAAAAACATTTGACCCAGGTAATGTGCAGAAAGTAAAGGTTGTCTTTCTATATTTAAAAAGCTTTAGAATAGCAAAATGCAAAAATATTAAAGAAAATAGAATAAAGCCTGAGTTACTCAGACTTGGATTTAGCTCTAGCCCCAGAAGTAATTAATACCAAAGCAAAAACAAACATAAACAGATAATTAGGTTGGCAGAAGCTTCCAGTTCAGTTCCATAGATTGAATTAAGTACAACTCAACTTATATGTTAGGCATCTGCTATGTGTTGGACCCCTTTCTTGGTTCTGGGGATGCAACAATAGACAAAAGTCCATCCCCACTCTTGAGAGACAGACAACAATCAAACTCACATTGTATAATATAATGGGTAATGCTGAAGATCGTGAAGAAAAACAGCACAGGTGGGGATGAGAAAATGCCATTGTGGGTGGGGGGTGTGTGTGTGCTCTGCACACTGCCTTATACAGAGTGATGGTAGGATGGGTGAACTTTGAGTGGAGACCTGAGGGAAGGGAGTGAGCTTCTGGTACTCCAGGATCAAATTGACTGTACCTGTGAGGCTAGTGTTGCAGGAAGCCAGAGGAGCTCAGCGGAGAGCTGGGAGGAAATAGGAGAGGTATGGCTGTACCTGTGGAACTGACATCCTAGAAATCTCTGGGCTTCTTGTTGCTGCGGAAGGCTTGGGTAAGCCACAGAGGAGAGCTGAGATATAACTGAGAGAAAGCCATGATGATGACTTCTCTTTACCTAGAGAAGAAAGGGCTGCAGAGAGTACAAGTGAAAGCAGGAAATGGAAGCAAGAAAATCGGGGAAGCTGTCAGGAAATACAAATAACTCCAACTGGAACCATCCCTTTAGCCACAGTCTTGATGAGACTCCATCTGTAGCTCGTTAATGCAGTTTCCGGAAGAACAGTTTAGGGGTGTTTGAGGCTAATGAGTCTCTTTGCTCCCTTCCACAACACCAGAGCTGAGTATATGTTCTCTATAAATTTTCACATCCTTGACTCAGAAAGATAGAGCCAGGAGGCATGAAAATCAGAATAATTTCATCACTGTACTTAACTATTTCTGCCAATGTTTCCAGACTCATGGGAATGTTCCTTTCCCCCAACTCTTGCCTTTCTTTCCATGGTTTGTGTCATTTTGTAGCTTTGTTCACAATTTAAGAACGGAGGAAAAGCCATATTTTTCTTTGGACTGTGATCAGTTAAAGCCTGGATTATTGGCGTTTGTCATCCCTCACCCCCATGTCAAGGTAAAACAACAAAAAAATTATCTTAGATTCTTAATACTAGAAGAAGAAGAGCAAAAGCGGTTTCATAACGATTTGGTTAGGGGTGTAGTAATTGCTTGTTTCTCACTTGATTCAGTCAAACATTCAGGCTATTTTGTTTCCTGTTTTCTTTTTACTTTTCATTTTGTTATTATTTTAGTTCAGAAAGTCTGTTTACATACAGTTTGTAAATGCTTTTCAGTCAGTTTGGTTTCTTTCTTCCTCATTTGTGCCTTTAATGACATGTTTTTGCCTCCTCTGATACTTGGGCAACTGGAATCAGAATCTGCAAAAGGCAGCTCTACCATAATCACTTTGAGTTCAGTCAGGAAGGAGATCTTTACAGGCAACTTTGTTCCTTTTTTCTTAACGGGATTAAGAAGCTGAGCTTTTTAAATTCTTGCATATAACATTGACATTTCCAGGGTGTGTTTGGACCAGGGAGTTCAAAGAGAAGGAATAAAAAAGAAAAGCCAATATGACTTTGTTTTTTACCTTGCTGGAGGAGCTGTTTGTGCAAATCGCCTATAAGCTTATTGACCTGAATCTTTGACTCCTTGTTTTCTCTGGATTTGGCTGGAGTGGAGACACTGATGGAGCCCTGATAGAGCTGATTGAACAGCCCCCAGCTTTGCTTGGCACAGACCTCCTTTCCCTTCTCCTCCACTTCCCCCTCCCTCCGCATGACATTATTGTTCCTTGGCAAACCCTCTGTTTTTCTGGATCTAGTACTCCTTTTTAAAAAATTTATTTTAAAATCATTAAATTTTTCTTGCATAACTCATCCCACAATACAAAATGGAAAGTAAATTTTTTTTTAGAATATAGAAATAGAGGCTACTTGTATTTTCATCTTGTAAGATTGGAAAAAGGAAGAAATACCTTATGACATTGTGGTATCACTCTTCTGGTCATATTAAAATCCTGAAACATATTTTTTTTTATTTGGAATCAGTTTGATTTTTTCCTTAAGCCACAGTTATTGGAAAAAAAAAAATGAAGGAACATTTGAAGGCAATTTGTGCTTTCAGGGGAGTTAGCATTTTCTCATTTTTTGGGAACCAGAGGGTGTTCAAATTTTGTTCATGGCTTAGTATTTTATTTGTAAGAATCAAATCAAATTTTATCTGTTTACCTCATCTTTGATCCCAGATATATCATTATGAAAATTTCAACAAAATTAACATGATTGATTTTACACAATGTTGAAATGAGTCATGATGATATCATTTATATGAATTTTGTATGATAATATGTGCTATGTTTTTTCATGTGATAAAATAAATTCATTGTTTTTTCTGTGAGCAAACCATTAACAGCTCTCCATTGTGCAATCTACTAAAGGCATTTTTTAGATATAGTGAAACTTGATAAATATTACATAATTATAATTTATGAAACAATTTCATGTTGTAATATAGCATATTTTATTCTGCTTCTACCTGACTATATAAGATATTTAAGAGATAGATATATGCCTGTTTTGTTTATATCTTTATTTTATATCAACATCATTACTGTTAATAACAAAAACTGAGATCAATATAAAACCATATGTAATCATTTAGAGATGTTGCCTTTTTGATTTTGTTTCTGCAAGTGAAAGACTATAAAACTTAGTGTAAGTTTGTTGTTTTCCCTACAATGTTGAAACTCAGGAGAAAAGAAAGAATTTATTTAATCTATTATTTTATATATGTAAAACTAGGCATCGGTATATTAGAAGACATCTGAATATTGATTGACTTTTTCTTTTATCTAGATATTAAATTAATCACTGATTTTAGCTGAATACTATTAAGGAAAACTGTATATTTTAAGCTCTTTTATTGCTGTATTTTCTCAGTGGTATTCTGGGTAGAATGAAGAGACAGTGTTTCTTGAAGGAAGTAGATTTGTTCAAGTAGTAATTATATAAACAGTTATTCTAAATTTAAAAAGTATTTTTCAATTTTATTTTGCTCAAATTAAAAAAATATAAAACAATGCATGCAGATCTGTACTAGTGTGCCAATCATTTACATCTACTAACTCGATTTATTTTTCTATTCAAAGAAAATTACAAGAACGAATAGAATTAGGGAAGCCTGAGAAGCTAATTTATTTTAATCATATGGAATTAACATGGTTGACAACCTTGAATCCTACTGTTGGTCCCATAATAATTTGAGATAAAATGTTATCATTGTAGAGAAACTGATCTCTTGGAAGTAGCCATGTCTTTTCTGCTTTCTATTGCTAAACATCATAAATTATTTAAAAACATTTTCTTGGTACTCTGCACTAGCATTTTTTAGGTTTAAATCAAGGAAGATTTTCAGAGCTTTTACTCTTCTAATATAAAATTCATAGTTTCTTGTTAGTATGTAAAATTTCTCACAATGTTTTGATTATCATTTGAGAAGCAACAGGCAGTATTAAAGTATTTGCCCTTCCATTGCCTGATGGGATAATCTTTACCTCTGGTAGTGCTAAACGTAGAATGTGGAAAGCTGCCGTATGATGAATTTAATTATAGTAATATAGTCAGTCACTTTTTTTGTTGTTTTCAAAAGGTCAAGTAAAAATAAGGGAATGTGTTATACCAGTGAAGCAAATACTGATAACGAATGCAGATTGCTGTTTCAGCTTCTTTTAGTAGTTCAATGAGATTCCAGAGATTGGCACTGAGTCTACATACCAATTATAATAATTATAATAATGGTAATAACAACTTCCATTTGGTGACATGCTCCTGAAAGTCAGGCATCTTGCTGTATATATATTGTTTCTAATCAACTTACTGTCCTGCAGGGTGGATGTTGTTTTCACCTGCAACTTCCAAAGCTTCAGTAACTTGGCCAAAGTCACAAAATTACCAAAGGTTAGTACCAGATTCAAACCTAGGTTATGGTAGTTATAAAGATAGAGAGCTAATTTTGTTTCTGATGTCCATCATTATATAATCCTTATAGAAGGAGATGAGCACATCAGACGAAGCCTGGACATGTGAAGCGTTAAACTCACTTTTTTGAGGTATTTTTAACACTTATTAGATGTGATGTGTCAGTCAATATAAGGGCATATGTAAATACAAGAAACTTAAAAAGGGTAAATAAATACTTCAGGGGAAGGCTTCAAAGATTTCTATTCTTTTGGTCCTCCCTTAAAGACTCTGTCCATATAAACCAATTTGCAGTAAGTAAAGTTGGCATTTCAGTAAAATGAGAGGGCTATATTGAAAGCTCTTTAGACTCATTATATTAACTGGATGATTGTTACTCTGATTTGGTGGCATGAAATAAGCCACAATTTCTCATTGTTTGTTTCTTGTGAAGTTGTTTTCAGGTAATTCAAAAGACTGGGCGCAAACCAAAATGTGTGTGCTTGGGCAGAAGTCAGTAATAAATAGCAATAATGTTTACAAATCCATCAAAACTATTTGAATAGGAATTTCAGCCCTGTAAAAATCTTTGCAAAGTGAACTCTTTAAAACAGTTTGACCTTAACATAAAATAAGGCCAAATAAAAAGCGGAGAGAGGAAGGAAGGAAGAGGAGAAGAGAGCATTGTTTGCAGGGAAAGCTCGGGCCACTGTGAAAACTTTTCACTTTTCTGAAGGAAATGCAGTGCAGCAGATGGTAAGAGTGGAAGTGAGATAAACATAGGAACTGGAAAAATAAGCGATACATTCTAACAGGTTCTGTATCAAAGATCTGGAGAAGTAGAAAGATTAGACAAGAAACTGTTCTGAAACTTGACAGTAGCTGTATCTTACCAAGTCTTAAACGCGCATAGCAGAGATGGAAAGTGGAATTGCACAGACAGTAGGCTGTGATTATATTTTTCTGACAGTGAGAAGGGAAGGTCTCTTTAAGGATTATTTTTAAAGATAGAGATTTATCTAGGTAGAAATCTATAGTATAGATGTATAAAACACTTCACTTCTTGGCTACCTGTTTAACAATGGGATTTGATGCAGCCTTTGTTCTTGCTATAGAATTAGCACAAGACTCTGTAGTTTGGGTCTTAGATAATCTTTTCTTTTTTTTTTTTCCCAATTCTTTTTATGTTCCAGGCTAGTTAACTAATACTGAAATCTATGTCACCTGTTTCTGGTTATGGACGTGGTATGTGTAAGTGCCTGTAAGTGACCACACGCATACAGAGGCAGAAAGGGAAGTATATAAAAGAATGTTTTTATTTCTTAAAGATGAAGTCATCTAGTAAAGGAAGGAAAACATATTTACAAGTGAGAAAAGGGAATATATATATAAAGAGTGGAGGAAATGTTAAGTTTGGGCTGATTAAGGAAGCATCGTAGTCATTCTTAAGCTTCCTATGACATTGCACATCTTTGCAATATGGAAACTGATTCACCAGCAAGGATCTGCCTCATTTAAGCCTATGTTTTGTGCGCCTGTATCTTGACCTGGTGACTGACAGTGAAAGAGAATACCAAAATATAGTAGCTCAACAAGAAATAGTTCTATAAAAATATAGTGTTACTGACAATAAGAAAATAGGCTAATATCCTAAGGGAAACCCAATTTTTATGAAAAAGTGATGTTTTCTCTATAATACTGTCAGTTTATGTTGGGGAACTTTTTAAGGTGCCCCCCAAATCAGATCATTAGTAAAAGGAATGGATTTTGACAGTTTACATAAAATGCATACCTTCATATTTATTGCCAAAATATTAAATCTACTCATTCATCTTTTAAATTTATTTATCAATTGTTTAGTTAGTTTGCTGTGGTATAACATGGCTTCAGAATTCCTCATTTCCTTCCAAGGCCCTACACCTAATGTTGTCATTACAACTTTGCATTCTTCTTTTAAGGAGAGGCCTCTCCAACTGAATAAGCTTCAGGCCCCACAAGGCCTGCATCAACCTCTGTTAGTACCTTCAGTAAATATGAGTGATCTCATAGGAGACAGCTATGATCAAGAATGTTGTTTGCTTTCAACTTGCTAATTTTTGAAAAACCTTGAACAAGATTCCTAAAATTTCTTGGCATTTATGGTAGATATCTGAATTTCAAATCTGCTATTATTCTAGGATAAGTTGCCCTGAGCATAAAGAGAGTATAAATACTCATGGAAACTATTAAAACATTTTTCCATGTTTCTGAAAATCTAGGCAGTGCTCTGGATGTTATTTCTGTTTTTCTTGTGTTATCAGCAGCTAAGGACCTCTTGCTGGCCCTGAGGGAGGAGATGCTGTGGGAAGACCTTGTGGTGAAAGGAGTTTGAATGGATTGCTTGATAACACGGCTTCCCAGGTGGCTCAGACAGTTAAGAGTCTGCCTGCACTTCAGGAGACCTGGGTTCAATCCCTGGGTTGGAAAGATCCCCTAGAGAAGAGAACAGCTACCCACTCCAGTATTCTGGCCTGGAGAATTCCATGGGCAGAGGAGCCTGGCAGGCTACAGTCCATGGGGTGGCAAAGAGTTGGACACGACTGAGAGACTTTGACTTCACTTGATCACACACTGGGACTATCCCTAGTTGTGGAAGCTGATTATGGATTTGAGTTTGGAGAAGGCTGATTGTAACCTAGAATACTTGCCCACCTCCCCAGATATGGAAACTTCATTAGGATTACATTCAGCTGTAAGAATAGGTTCCTGAAAGTTTCCCAGGACTCTTCCACTTATAATCCATTGTCGGGAATTTATTTTTAACTTAAGGAGTGGTCCACCTCATGAAAAGAGAGGGTGGGAACGTGTTACTCATTATCAGGTGACCACTCGCCCACCTGTAAGTTCTGTTACTGTGGAGCATTTTCAGCTTCAAAGGCCATTGTTTTTATCTTTACTTGATTATTGGGATAATGAATAACTCAAAGCATTGTGGCAGTCCGTTCTTACCACATGCATGTTTTTTTCCAATCCAGTAAATATTTATTGAACACTTGCTATACTAGACGTTTTGGGCCATGCTGTGATTACTGTGTGAGTAAATGCAGGGAAGGTCTTGGCTATTTTGGAATTTACATTTTAGTGAGGAGGCAGACATTAATAAAATAATCACAAAAGTGGTACACGGTGGTTTGAAAGAGTGAGGAAGGTTAAAATGTTCTTAAGAATGTGACACTTTAGTTGCTCTCTAATGCTAAATTAATTATGTAAAACAAGCAATAGGGTTCCAAGCAGAGGGGCAGCATGGCAAAAGACTAGTGAGCTTGCAGATTGTGGTGGAACCACAGTGGGACTTGACACAGATGAGAGATGTATGGGCCAGAGAGATCAGGAAGAACAATGATCATAGGGTGAAGGACAGGAAATAATGAGAGGAAGCATAGGACAGGGAGATAAATACTTTGGAAATGGAGCATTACAGGCAAATCTGAGCTTCCCATAAACATGGTAGAGAGAGAAAATGAAAAAGTAAAATATAGATAATTTCAGTGGTCATGCAGTAGAAAAAAACAGGGTTTATCAGAAGAAATAAATGTTATCCCCTATTTGTGAGCTCTGAGAGTCATTTATCATCATTAGGGTATTTGAACTACTGTTGGATAAAGGGCATTCAGATAGGGACCAAAGTTTTTGTTAGCTGCTGTCCCACAGTATGCATTCTCCATTGGTCTTGGCTTTTTGGATGTGTGGCGTGAGTAAAGCCTTAATTATAATGAGTAAATTATATTGTGGCGATGGAACACTGTGGTAATGAGTGATTGCTTATGACTCATATTCCTACATGGATTATGAGAAAGGAGAAGCCTCTCTGGGGTGAATTGTTAAACAAGAAAGAATAAACAATTAGATTGTATGGAAAATGGTATTCAAAGATCATAACTTTCTCAAATTGGTTTGATCTTTCTGTGTAGACTAGGTTTACTGGTTAGGGAGACAGTTTCAGAGATTGTGAGCTTTGGTTTTACTTTTCGTTGTTGACAGTGATGATGATGGTGACGATGTTGATGTTGGTGATGGTGATGATGGTGATGGTGATGTTGGTGATGATGGTGATGGTGAAGTTGGAGATGATGGTGATGATGGTGATGGTGATATTGGTGATGTTGGTGATGATGATGGTGGTGTTGGTGATGATGATGGTGATGATGGTGATGGTGGTGTTGGTGATGTTGGTGATGATGATGGTGGTGTTGGTGATGGTGATGTTGGTGATGATGATGGTGATATTGGTGATTTGGTGATGATGACGGTGATGATGGTGACCATGATAATGGTGATGGTGATGCTGTTGATGTTGGTGATGATGATAATTTCCTAAAGGGAATGCTGGGTTTGAAGCTTGAAGACTGAGGCCAGAAAACTGAAAGTTAATGGTTTCTTGATGGCTGAACAACAGATCCCTGAATAGGTCAATTATAGTTCAGAGTATTATCATTTACAGACCATCAGGCCTTACTTTGTCTCCTCTTTGGAACAAGAGATGGCTTAATTTTGTAGAATCCTCCTCTGAACGGAACATAGTAGTTGCAGTGGCTTTTCCTTTCAGTTGCAGTGAGGGTTTTTTTTTTGTTGTTGTTGTTGTTTGTTCCTTTGATTGGTTTGGTTTGAGGCAAAGCAGGGGAAGAGAAAATAAAACTTATTTAAACATAAACTTTGAAATATGTATTTCAGAAATGTCTTTTAAAGTAAGATGCCTCCTCTACTTGCTTGTAAATGTTCTTGTGAGAAATAACGAGGAGTGAAATTTCTTGAATGATATAGTGCTGAATATTTGCCTTATTTTATCTCATGTGGAAATTTCCCTTATGTTCCAAATCTTAAGTAAACTTAAACTTTTCCCATAGAGGCTGATACTGATGTCAGGAATAAATATTCAGGACTGTAGAAAGAATTTATAAACCACTGTTCTTTCTTCCTAAGTTATCAATAATTTCAATGTGACTTTTATTTGATACAGTTACCATAAACATTAGTATTTTCAACAATTTTCCCTTACTAGCTATAATAAAATGCCACAGATATTACAGTGGTCATCTGTTGACTGTAGAGACAGTTTCTTTTCAGAATAACAGAATTAGCCCTGGACCATTGTTATCAAACATTTAAGGATTGTTTCCTGATCTGGAGTCTAAAAATTTATAATCAAATAAATGTGGATTCCGTTTTTTGATCTGTTTGATTCATATTCTGGGGTATGAAAAAGGAAAGGAAAGTTACAGGGAAATCGCATGCATTTAAAAATGTTTGTGTACTGAATATAACTATCCAGAACACAGCAAAATCCTACATTTTCTTATATATTTATTGTAAGTCAAGGGGGACTTGAGACAGGCATCATTATAGGGATCCACAGAATAATGGGTATACTCTATTCACACCATTGAAATGTTTAGATTTTATTTTTAGACATTAGCAAAAAAAGGGTAACAATTGAATGTTTTTATTTTTTGTCTCTGGAGATGTAACAATGTCTGTAATTTGGCAATGTAGAGTTAATTTAACATGACACCTCTGTTTGGATAATCTATAACCAAACAATTGTTTTAAGCCAAACAACATTGTGGAGGCTATTAGGCAAAGCAAACACAAACTGAATCTTAAACTTAAATGTCCTCGCCCTTCAATACAAGCTGCAGTTTTCTGTTTTTGACTGTTACAGTCCTTTAACCAAAGCTATCTTGTCTGATGATAAAACCATAAGTGTATGAAGCTCACACATTTTTCATCTCTTTTATGACCTTATCTTTCATGAGCGGCTTCTGTGAAGGTATCCTAACTATAGGAAGCACCTGGAAAACATATGTGATATCTATTCTCTGATAAGCAGTTGTGAACAAGAAAGTAGATCTGTCATTTCTGAACTGTTCATTGTTAAAAAATACTTTGATGATTTAGCTGATTGCAAAATACATTATAGGGATGACTAACAGCTACAGTAACACTCCTAGTCAAGAAAGTTCAATAGTTTCATTGTACAAGAATTTCTATAAGAGGTTAATATTGATAGGAACTACATGGATTAAAAGAGCAGGATTGAGAAAGGCTGTTTGCCTGCATGACTGCTTTCAAACACTGCTGCTATTTTGCGCGGAAAAAGTGACTGCCTCAGAACGTGGCAAGTCTTTAATTTCTACAGGAATGTCTAACTTTCAGTGAAAAGATATTTATTTGTGTTTTGAAATGATTTTTGCCTTGCAAATAGAGCCACTGCTTTTACCACCTTGCCAACAATACCTAATATGGAATCAAAAGACGCTGTTTCATATGTTCCAAAGACTATATTCTAGTGCATTTCCCTGAGTCATTTGTGATGTTTTATAGTGCTCAATAATGCCTTCAATTTCCTCCTATAGGGCTTTCATTGATTCTGAAAACTAAACTAAGAAAAATGGAAGGGCCCACAAAATATGTATAATATCTTATAAAAGAGCAACAAAAGAGTTTAATCTTGCAATGGAAAACCATTAACTGCATAGCCATAATTTCAGAAATATTGTAGATTTTGTTACCATTTGACATTTATTCCATTTCATCATTTATGAATTGGTCTCTGGATGTATATAGTGGTTATCCCATTAAATGTGTTTGTGCTTTGCTAAAAATATACTGAAATTTCTATTTAAAAGCATCTGAATAAAGAATTTAGCAAGTAAATGAATGGATATCAAATGGATTTCTAGCTCTTTCTATAATACTCATCCTAGCATCCTTTTCTCTCCCTTTCCTCTTCCTACCAACAAAGCTTTTGAAGCAGTATCTGAACAAATTTGTCATTATCTTAGCTATTAATTATTCATGCCATTTTTTCATAAGCTGTTCTAGAGTGCTGCTTTCAAACATATAAGAATCAAAATTGGATAAAAGTTAAAAAAAAAGATGGTCAATGAAGTCATTCCCATTCAAATCAAGAAGAGGCTGAAATTGGGTTAATATCAAAATAAAGTTCTATTTATAAATTTTCCATGAGAATAAATATTGATAGGAAAGAAGCAAGTCTCTATTGTGAGGGGAAAATACTGTTTCTTAAAGTAATTTAGAGATTTCATATTCGATTAAATTATTTTTTAATCATTTCATTTTTCATTAGTAAAAAGATTAAAAATGAATTAGGTGAAAACATTACCATAAAAATGAGAGCTGGTTTCCTGAAATAAACTTAAATGATGAAGGGTTTAAAAGTTGAAAAATGTGACATATCTTAGTTATTAAATAGTGCTGAAAGCAATTAATTAGTAAATGTAATGATATTGCAATAGGTTATGCTAAAAAGTGTAAAGCCAAAATCTAATTTTCTAACTGCGCAGTGAGCAATGGTTATTGATTAAGCATTTCTGTATAATTTGATTTTAGCAAGTTCTAAGTAAATAGTACACCTAAAATAAAAATGAAGAAACAAGGCTTATATATGATGAGGAGAAAGCAGCTATCTATCACATCTTGCTGTCTTTGTTGCTAGACCTCAATTCAACTATAATATCCTAATGGATTTGGAGTGTGGTCTTTGGAATTGGGCTGACTTGGAATCAATTCTTGGCTCTGCTACTGAACAGCAGTGTGCTTGGGCATCTTCTCACATATCTGCCTATTGGTTTAGTCTTCTGAAATATAGGGATAATAATACATGGCAGAGTTGTTGATGTGATATGATGTTCATTTAACTAGTTCTGTATGGTGCCTAAGAAATAGTAGCCATGTTTAAGTTCCATACTGAATCTGAACTTTGTGACATTATCTCTTCTTTATTCATATTTATGATTTCAGTATTTGGCACATAGCAGACATTGAGGTAAATATAAATTTAATTCTGACCTATTTTTTTCTATATCTAAATATTAATATATCATTTCATATGATACTCTTATGCTTTTGGTCATTTTTCCATTTTGGGGTTCTTTAAGAAAACACAAGTAATTAGTCAATGACTTTTATTCTTCTCACTCAGGATTTATTTTTATTAATGTGACACATATTGTACATTTAATCAGTTTCATAAATGGTTTAAAATAATTTTGAAATGTAATTTCTTTAGAGCTGTTAATTGTGTACTATCAGCTATTTTCGAGTGCTTCTTTACTGAATACTCTGCAGTATTTATTTTCAGTCATTTTCTAATTATACGTGCTGCATAATGAAACAAATTAGATCAAATTGTTCCATGAATCAGGATTATCAATACTGAGTATTGCTGCAGATGTTGGCCCAAGTCGAAATCTAAGCTCTACAGTTTTGATTTGGCAGTTAAGTGATATTTAATGAAGGTATTTTGTTATATGAAATTACTAGTTCAATCAAGCCCTTAATAGTTGAATGATAATATTTTCATTTTGAGTGATTTACTAAAGTTCTATGTGTATCAAATGTCTGCTGAGATTTGTAGTCATCCTGCCACCTTCTTTTCCTAGTAGTTACTGATGAAAATGATCATGAGTAAATTTGGCCCATACTGAATGAGGGAAAGGACTTCATTCAGTCAACCATCAAACAGTAGGAATATTTCTTGAATTGTCTCTTGTTAGCATCTTAAAACTCTGTCTGGATCCTATTTTTGCATCACTGAAATGTCTTTAGTTTCACCACCTTCAAGCTGCCATTTTTCCTGCACATTAACTTAGCTGCTGCTGCTGCTGCTGCTGCTGCTAAGTTGCTTCAGTTGTGTCCAACTCTGTGCGACCCCACAGACAGCAGCCCACCAGGCTCTGCCGGTCCCTGGGATTCTCCAGGCAAGAACACTGGGGTGGGTTGCCCTTTCCTTCTCCAATAATCTTTTTCTTTGGGGAAGTGGTTCTCATTTTTAATCTGGAAAAAAAAATAGTTTTTAAACATGGAGCCCCTGGACGTGAAACCTACAGAGTTCAGACTCATTTAAGATTATGCCTCCAAATTTCAGATATTTTATTGGTTCCTTTTTCTGGGAAGCTTCCATGACACCAAGTTTTCATTAAATGTCATGCCTCTGTGCTTCTGTCACCATGGACTGCTCGCATGAAATCATTAATTGCAGGAGATTGCGGTCTGTTCATTTGTCTCTGTCCTAATCTACAGGTTGTATGAGAGAAGGAACCATCTTTGTTTTGTATCCTTAGTGCTCAGAGACTCAAAAGTAGTCATTTAATCCGTTAACTAAGAATGTTTTATATCACTTCTGTCTAATAAAGATAGACATAATAGATAGATACGTAGATCTAAGTCAATTCTTTTAACTTCTAAGTGTTGTGATAACTCTTCAATATATTCTTCCACACATACTTGTTTCTCACTGTGTTTCTGAATACTTTTCCTTCCAAATATGTAATTTGCCAAATAAAGTATTTTAGAGTAGACTTAATTCCAGTCTCACAAAAAATTTAATGAAGGGATATCTGGGATGTGAGTTAGATTGTTATTACAGATTAAGTGAGGGAAAACTCAAGGACCGCAGGTCTGACAAAGTGTATTCATAGAAAATAAATATGTGTTCATTACTGTATTTGTGTTATATGATCATGTCAGTTCCCCAATGCTTCTCCATCTTCAACAGGAAGGTAGAACTTCAAAATTAATTAGAAGGTTCTCCATGGTCAATGTCATTTCATGCTTTTGGTCTCTGAGTTTCTATATCTTATGTGATCTCATTTGGAATTATTCATGGACTACCCTGGTTATTTTTGTCAATGGCAACCTCTCTTATGCATGTGGGGTGTCTCCTTAACTAGATTATATGGTTCTTAAGAGAAAGCTTCTTTTTGTTTTTCATATATTTCATTGCATCTTCAAATATATGCCTTGTCAATGTTAATTACTGATTGAATTTTGCATAGCAGTGTTTTCAACAATTAAACTGTAATAGTAAACGTCAGGAAGATTTACTTCTCTCTGTGTACACAGAATGATATAAATAATAACTGAATATAATACTTACCCAAGTAGTTCTGATGAAAATTTTACTCTCTGTTCTCTGGGTCCTTGGATGTGTGAGTTTTAACAGTGTAGTCTCATGCTTAGTTTTTTATCCATCTCTCTATGACTAAAATTCAACTATTTTAAGGTGTATGTGTTCTTTCTTCAACTAGTGGGATGGGGAGGGCGTAGGGAGACAAGAAAGGATGTTTTCAAAAGAATACCAAGCTGATAGGAGACTCAAATTTAGCCCCTAACCTTTTACAAACTGCTGATTTGGGTGGTCTTCACGATGCCTCTCTGTGCTCCCCCATAGCCCTACTGTTCTGCTTGTTAGGGGAAGGAGATGGCTAGGAAGTACTTATTGCTGAAGCATGAGAAGGCTTAGGGGAGATTCCCCATGTGGAAATAAATGTTGTAGCTCTAAGACTGTAGATAAGTCACCTTATCTGTACATCAACTTCCTGATGGGTGAACTTGTCTTATTTGGGCTACATGTTCTCCAGAGTCCCCTGTGATGCTCGCATCTCTGTTTCAAGATCACAAGATATGAGGAAAGTGCTTAGAAGGCATGGATGTTGTTTAAAATATATAGGTTGATGCTCTAGTCTTCACTGTTGGTGGAGGGGGTGCATTTTCCTTTGTAGACTCCTCTGCACCCGTGCCTAGAGTTAACTTCCATTCAGTCTGTGGGAAAGCAAGGAAAAGGTCACTCACCTAGGTGGTAGATTCTAGTGTGAATTATAGTCCCCATGAAAAATAGAGCTTTGGTAAAGTCAGTATCAGTTCAGTTCAGTTGCTCTGTTGTGTCCGATTCTTTATGACCCCATGGATTGCAGAAGCCAGACTTCCTTGTCCATCACCAACTCTGAGAGCTTGCTCAAACTCATGTCCATCGAGTTGGTGATGCCATCCAGCCATCTCATCCTCTATTGTCCCCTTCTCCTCCTGCCTTCAGTCTTTCCTGGAATAAGGATCTTTTTGAATGAGTCAGTTCTTTGCATCAGGTGGCCAAAGTATCATTGGAGCTTCAACTTCAGTATCAGCCCTTCCAGTGAATATTCAGGACTGATTTCCTTTACGACTGACTAGTTTGATCTCCTTGAAGTCCAAGGGATTCTAAAGAATCTTCTCCAACACCACAGTTCAAAAGCATCAATTCTTCAGTGCTCAGCTTTCCCTAAACTGGGTCACACATCCCTGGTGGCACTCCAGAAGATTTGGTGGTATAGGATATTGTTTTAAGTAACATTGACTTAGTTGGTAACAAAGTTTTCGGGTTTCTTAAATTCTTCCAATATATTAAAAGGCCATGGAGCCTCCTCATGTGTAGAGGCTGAGAACCAGTCCTATTTGTGTCTGAGAAGTGAGAGCTGGTCTCTAACCCTGATCTCCCAATTGGTTGGTGCATCTGTGTTTCATGTGAGCTACAAAAAAAAGGAGCACAGCAGATTCAAACTGTTACCTTACTACTGAGCCTTTGTACATATATCTCTTATGATTCTGACTGTGTCTTGCACTCTATTTATGAACTTGCTCTCTATAATGAGTTTTATACTCCTTTCAAATATATCCTACTATGCCTACCATAGTTCCTTAAACCTGGTAGATGCTCAATAAACATTTTCTGGAGAGGATTTCATTTTGATAATCCAGAAAAGAAGAGATAACTCACTTTTCAAAGAGCCTTTAATTCCAGGCATGAAGTTTGGTGGTATGGGCATGTGTTTGATTCTTTGTTACCCACCAGAGGCAGTACTTCTCTATTAGGGAAATTAAGTTCAGCAGAGCTGTCAGTGGATTTCTGCATTGTATTTCTTTACTTTTATTTGACTTTTTAAAATGATTTATTTTTGTGAAGCTATATATAGAAGTGAATGTAAAATTTATGGAGTTTAAACTTTAAAACTCATAGTAACATCATACTACTGTCATTGTAATAATAATTGTTTCCTGAAAATTTTGTATTTTCTAGGTTACTGTGAAAGATTTTAAAAATTCAATGTATAATTTATAACAATATAAATATTTAAGTACTATTAATATTAGAGCTTTAACAATTGTGTGAAAAATAGTTATTGAATGCTTCAAAGGGCAAGCAATTTGACTTTAAAAATTTAGCATTATTAGATTCAAGGTTTAGTTTCCCTATTTTTAATTTATATTCTTTTCATTTTTGTCATCACATCACATTTTTTTGTTATTCTGTTTTCTGATTTCTCTTATCCTTATAAATAGGAATGTTTAATATTATTGTTTGCACTGTATTAAAGTCAGTTATTTTTCTTTAAAGCAGTAGTTCAGTTCAGTTCAGTTCAGCTGCTCAGTCGTGTCTGACTCTTTGCGACCCCATGAATCGCAGCATGCCAGGCCTCCCTGTCCATCACCGACTCCCAGAGTTCACTCAGACTCACGTCCATCAAGGCAGTGATGCCATCCAGCCATCTCATCCTCTGTCGTCCCCTTCTCCTCCTGACCCCCAATCCCTCCCAGCATCAGAGTCTTTTCCAATGAGTCAACTCTTCGTGTGAGGTGGCCAAAGTACTGGAGTTTCAGCTTTAGGATGATTCCTTCCAAAGAAATCCCAGGGCTGATCTCCTTCAGAATGGACTGGTTGGATCTCCTTGCAGTCCAAGGGACTCTCAAGAGTCTTCTCCAACACCACAGTTCAAAAGCATCACTTCTTCGGCGCTCTGCCTTCTTCACAGTCCAACTCTCTTTGTTACATTATCATTTAAAATGAAGGCACTTACAAAATTAGACCTTTTGCTTTTAAAATGTGGTCATGTTAGTATGTTTCTCATTCTTTGCCGTAAGTATACTTTTGCTCAAAGTATATTACATCATTTTTCTTTTTTATGTGAAATGAAGGCATGATTTTGCAAACCAGCTGTACTTATTCAAGAACAAATATAGGTTTATAGCTTTCTACATTGTGAAGACTTGTGTGACTGGCTCATCTTATATGATAATCATTCAATTATGACCTTTTTATACCCATTTTTAAAATAAATACAAACACATTTTAGTAAGCTTAATGATGGAGAAAAAGAAAATATTCAAAATAACTCACTTTCAACCCAAACACAAATATGTCTTCTCTGCTGCATCTTGCCTTTATAAAAATGTAATTTGGAAATAAGCAAGTTACAGTTTTCTGTATTGAAAGCCGTATAAAGAATACATATGGATTTTCATTTTTTTCTTCTAATACTAATAATTCCAAATGAAAAATTTTATGGAAATGTTTTTAGTATTTATAGCAGTTTATTTATTTATGATTAATGTTTATTTATTATAAAGCCATAATAGTTATCAAAATGATTAATCATAGACCTGTGTTCAGTATAATGACCATGTATGTAACAATTATATAATTAGACATATGCTAAGGACATCCCTGTAGGAGGATTTGAATGTCAAAGAGAGGGCTTTAATCACGTCTCCTTCTCTCTGTATGTTGGTGTTTTCCAGGTGATGATGAAGGAGTCCAGGAGACAGCAGAATCAGATGGGGACACGCAGTCAGAGAAACCAGGGCAACCTGCAGTTGAGACAGACGACTGGGATGGACCAGGTAGGACAAAAATGTAAAATCAACCATCTGTGGCTACTATCCACTTTTTTTTCCCCTTGAATTTGAATTAAATAATAAAACTCTTATACTCTCATCTCTGATTTTAAAAACTTTGTGTATATGTTACCCAGAAGGGTGAATGAATAACATCATTTAAAGAAGATTTTATCTTTGGTAAACCAGTGTAAAAACCAGTGTTACCTCTACTTGAAGTTTTCATCTCTGTTTTCTTTTATATTAATATAAGAATTTAGTCATTTCTTCTTGCATTTTCTTTGAACAGAGATCTTTATGCTATTTCTATCTTTAAACTGGTCATACTTTTAAAGCTTCAAACAATAACAGTACTCCAAAGAAATTCATTTAGTTTAGTCATGTTGTAAGTCATAGATTCAGTCACAGTATGTGTTTAGAAGTTTAGAAAATATTAACAGATACTCCCCTTTGAGTCAAGATTTTGGTAACATTTTCACTTTTACAAATGAAAAATAAAGTCAGTTTAAAAGACCTTGATACTTAATCATTTCAAGAAGAAGAAAAACTAACGTAGAATACTCTAAAACACCAACATCATTTTACAAAGATATATACAGTTATAAGAACCCTGTGGATAAAAAACATTTATGCCAACTTTATTTGGTGCCAACTAATTTGAAGTTTATGGTATATTTATAAATGGAGACTATTACGTCATAGGGCTTAAGGATATAGACAAGTTTTGAAATTGTTTTATTCATAATTTCCAAAGCAGTAACATTTTTCATTAAGAAAGATCCCTATATTTCAATCACATTTTCACCCTTGCATGACTTTGCAAATTGCTCTCTGTTGTGCATGAAGAAGAGAGGAACTCCAGTGGTAATTTTCTGAGACCAGCAGCTGGAAAATATAATGCAAACAAAAATGAAGATACAGTATATCTGATTATTATGATATCATTTCTAATGTTATTTATGCCATATGCAAATATTTGTATTCTGTATACTATAGCATAGTGTTACACAGGATTTTGGATCAAAATGTATTATATTTAAAGTACTATATTACCAAATTTTAAGCATTTGAAAGAAAATGTGGACATGTGGCATTTTCACCTTATCGCATAATACTTCTGTCTCAATATAGGGAAGAATTCCCTTGATTAAAATAAAATAAGAAACCAACTTTGGAAAAAAGTTTTTGTCCTTGGAGATTACATTTAACTTAAAAAGGTGGGCAGCTTTACGTTGTATGGTTGTTCATTCATGGAATTGGGTATGTATTGGCTACTTAGAAGACTTTTTACATTTAGATTAGATGGCCTTTCTGATATGCCTACCTGCAAAGGGTACATTCTGGATTCTCTCAAAGGGGCAAACTTGGAGGTGGCTGGTTTTCCTCCTTGCTCAAGACTGAGGCCCACAGTGTTCCCAGTGACTTGGAAGTATGTAAGCAAATTTCAGAAGGGTAGTGAATTATTAATCACATACCGAACACCCAGTGCTACCTTTTTCAGGAATATTTTCCAGAAACAAAGTCATATGTTAGGTAAAAAAGGAGGGGAGCAAGGGTAAAGCATGATAAAATTTTTCACATCTGAGTTATTTAATGTACTTAATGTATCTGGTTTTATTCAGCTGATATCAGTGAAAATGTATATACTCTTTCTGTGGCACGTTTGAATGTGAAAAAACTTTAAAGGAAAAATGTGCACCTCCAAGCAGGTATACCTAGAGGAAATCCATCCTTTGTATGTTGTAAAATCAGTAACACATTTTTCCCTATAGGTGTTTTGAAAAATAAAGGGGAGTTTATTATTTTGACATCCTCTGATTAGTGAAGTTGATTCATAACAAAAGATTACCTATTGGACATGTATCTTTTAATGTATAACATTCATTCAGGAGAAAGTATACAGGATGTTTCTGGACTTTTCCTTTTACATGAATAGTGATTACATCAATCATGCTCACACTCAGTTGTTCAGTCATGTCTGACTCTGCAACCCCTTGGACTGGAGGCCGCCAGGCTCCTCTGTCCATGAGATTTTCCAGGTAAGAATACTGGAGTGGGTTGCCGTTTCCTCCTCCAGGGGATCTTCCCAGCTCACAGATTGAATCGTCTCCTGCATCTTCTGCAATGCAGGCGGATTCTTTTTACTGTTGTGCTCCGGTGAAGCCTAATTACGTCAGTATTTTTACCCAAATTTTTGTTTTTCAGAAAAATTATTGGTATTTCACTACTGTATTAAGGAGAGGAAGTTTTCGAGGTTTCCATACATGTTAGAAAATGAGCTCTGGATTCTAAAGGTTTAGGTTCAAATTCTGGATTTGCTGCTCACTTGCTGAATAATTTTTGGCAAATTGCTTAATCTCTGTGCCATTATTCTGGTTTGTTATAATGTGGAAAGTGATATTAATGCCTCTTAAGGCTTTTATGAGAATCAAACCAGATCATGCACATAAAGTGCTAATGATCATTATTATAGCTTTGAAATTGTTGACACTTGAAGCAGAACCTTTAAAAATTCTTTTTGGCATTATTTTAAAGTTCAGTAGTACATCTGATACAAGGGTAAACTTTTGTAATGCTAAGCATATAGTTTTGAATTTAGCCATAAATTGTCAGTTAAGACATGAGGTGATGAGTTAGGTGTGATTTCAAGGTCTTCTAACTTTAAGAAGACCTCCACCCAGTTCTGAAAGTCATCCTAAGATGGACAATTGTCTCTAAAAAATAGAACAGAATCTAACAACAAGGAAATAATCTAAAGAATTTGAGGCACAGAGCTGACATCATTTAAGATGGATTAGGATTTACCTTATTTTTAAAGTTTGATTGAAAACTCCACAACTTTTCTTGATGGCTTAATTCTATAATGAATCACCTTCTATCTAAAGTGTCCTATTTGTATCAAATACAGATTCCCCAGTGCAATTTTTCTTATTTGTTGTTCATCTAAAAGGTAAGTTTTGTAATTGCTTGTACTGCTGCTAACTTGTAAAGGTGGAACCTGAACAATCTTTGGGGCTTCCCAGGTGGCTCTAGTAGTAAAGAACTCACCAGCCAGTGCAAGAAACTCAAGGGATGCTGATTCGATCCCTGGGTCAGGAAGATCCCCTGGAGGAGGGCATGGCTGCCCATTCCAGTATTCTTGCCTGGAGAATCCCATAGACAGGAGCTTAGTGGGCTACTGTCTGTGTGTTTGCAAAGAGATAGACACAAATGAAGTGACTTAGCATGCACACATGCAAGCACTCTTTAGGAAAATTATCTTCCATTTGTAAAGATTTCTAATGGTGAAATTATTTAATGTTTAAATACTTGTGACTCTTCTTTGAATAATCTTCAATTTCCTATGTGTCTTTCATATTTGTGTGGAGTGCTAGACTCACACTAAGCTAATAAAGTTGAGGCCAATATAAAAGTCATTACCTCATTATTTCAATATTTCACACGTCTATTTGCAACTTTCATTCTTCTTTCTTTCTCTTGAGAAAACTACCTTGACACTACCTTGCTTGGAATCTAGTTCAAATGATACTATCCGCTGTTCTTCCTTTCATCTGCATTTGCCTATACCTCCCTTCAGAGAGTAAAGAATCTGCCTGCAATTCAGGAAACCCGGATTTGATTCCTGGGTTGGGAAGATCTCTTGGAGGAGGAAATGGCTACCCACTCCAATATTCTTGCCTAGAATTCCATGGACAGAGGAGCCTGGTGGACTCCTGTCCATGGAGTCGCAAAGAGTCGGACACTTACTTTTCATACCTTTCATATCATTTCAGTCTTCTTTTTAAGTAAATGCCTTTTCTTTATCACCCTCACAAGTAATTCAGTGTGCCAGTACCCATACATTTAACTACTTAATAAACAAACACTAAAAAACTGTGAAAGGCGCTAGAGAGAAGTCCAAACATGTAATATTATGCTGTCAATAAGCTCTTGTTTTTATTGAGGTATAGTTGATTTACAGTGTTGTGTTCATTTCTACTGTGCAGCAAAATGATTCCATTAAACATTCCTTTTTATGTTCTTTTCCATTCTGATTCATCACAGAATATTCAGTATAGTTCCCTGTGCTGTACAGTGGGACCTTGTTTATCCACTGTATGTACCATAGTTTGCATCTGCTAACCTCTAACCTCCCCCTTGGCAACCATAAGTTTATTTTCTATATCTATGAGTCTGTTTTGTAAATGAGTTCATTTGCATCATATTTTAGACTCCACATGTAAATGACATCATATAAGTGACTTCCACGTCTGACTTCACTTAGTATGATAATCTCTAGTTCCATCCATGTTGCTGCAAATAGCATTACATCATTCTTTTTCATGGCTGAGTAATATTCCATTCCGTGTATGCACCACATCTTCTTTATCTGCCCCTCTGTTGATGGACATTTAGGTGGCTTTCGTGTCTTGGCTATTGTAAATGAATAGTGCTGCTGTGAGCTTAGGAGTCCGTGTATCTTTTGAATTACAGTTTTGTCCAGATTTTTGCCCAGGAGTGAGATTTCTGGATCATATGGCAACTCTATTTTTAATTTTTTGAGGAACCCCCATGCTGTTTTCCATAGTGGCTGCACCAGCTTACATTCCCAACAGCAGTGTAGGAGGGTTTTCTTTTCTTCACACCCTCTCCAGCATTTGTTGTTTGTAGACTTTTAAATGATGGCCATTCTGACCAGGGTTCACACTCTCTTTTTGATGCCATTTCTCTCCTTTAATATTCTTTAATTATCCATGTATTACAGTTAGGTAGGATGCAGTAATTAAGCATGTCAACCTAGAAAACAGATAATGGTCTTGAGTACAGGAGAAAATGCACAAATTTTAGAGCCAGACAGATCTGTATATGAGTATACATGCTGACACTTATGGTCTTGTGACCTTGGGAGTATGGAGCTGCAAGAACATGATCTTAGGTGTTTGAATGTTGAGTTTTAAGCCAGGTTTTCCACTCTCCTCTGTCGTGCTCATCAAGAGACTCTTCAGTTCCTCTTCACTTTCTGCCAGTAGAGAGGTGGATTTGCATATCTGAAATTGTTGATATTTCTCCTGGCAGTCTCGATGCCAGCTTGTGATTCATCCAGCCTGGCATTTCTCATGATACATTGGGTTAGTTACTAACTCGCCAAGGGCTCAGTTTCCTTATTTATAAAGTGGGGCTAATTGTAATTACTACACCATTACTTTCTATGTAAAACATGGAGATCAAAGCTTCATAGCTGTTAATATTACTTTTAGTATCATTTTGGCAATTGTGCCTTAGAAGCCTTTATAATGCCTTACAGATGATAAACTCACATTTGTATAGTGAATTAACCTTGCCATATTTTGCTATTAGAAATCATCATAGGGTTAAATTAACTATGTTGTAGTCAACTGGATTTAAAACATAATTCAGTAAAAGAAGTTTTAATGTAAGTAAATTTTCGAGAATGTTTAGCATAAAATCAGATATGTGTACTTGTTGCATCTGGACTAAAAATTGGTCAAGACATCTATAAGTGTGACCTCTTTTCAGTTGCTTGTCATGTTGTGGATGCATGCAGAGGATCAAGCTAGTTGTGGTCTGTGCCTGAAATTAGACTGTGGATGGGGACTGTTTTGTGCAAAGTGGAATGGCAGCGAGGAGACTACTGGGAGGAAGCACACTAATGTCACAGAGCTGGTTTTTTTTTTTTTTTTTTCCCCCTTTACTAGTCCAAAGAAGGGCTTGGAGATTACAGTTCTGATTTAGTTTCCTTTTTGATTGGGAAAATGTGGTAGATATAAGATCTGGGAAATGCCATTTGAAGTAAATTAACAGAAACCTATGAAACATAGTTAACCATAGATATAGTCTGACAGTAAGAAGAATATTGTGAGAAGCGGAGGAAATCGTAGAATGACTGTGTATTACTCTGACAGTGAATTGGTATTATCTCTGCCATCAGATAATGCAGTTATCATTAATTTTCACATTTGCATTTCAATCTTTGGAAGGAAATGACTCTTGCCGGATGAAGATAAGAGCTCTGTACCACTATAATGAACCATCATTTTATCCCAACTCTTTGTGTCCATATGAAAATGAGGCAGGGAGGAGTGTGTGTGTGGTGGGCAGAGGGGGGAGATCAGAAAAACATTATAGCAAAGTGTCAAAAATTGCTACAGACTTTTGAGCCCCTTCTGAAACAAGAGGGGGTCAAAATAAATCTTCTATAGTGTAGTTAAGTGGATATCGGATTAAAGATGAAAGCCTTGCTCTTTGTAGAATGGGATGTCACATAAACACAGTGAAAAAGTTTTCTTTATCTTATTCCTTTACTCCAAATTGCACTCTGATATAGAATTAAAACACACATAAACCTAACCAAAAAAAGGAAAAGGTAGATTGAAGGCAAAGGACTTACGATTATTGTTTGGAAAGAGATGTCTTTGAGTAATAAGGAACTGTATAAAATATACCAGTTTATCATTATTATTCTTTCTTCAGATGTACAAGAATAAGAATCAAGGATATTTAAATAATGGCTTGTTTTAGAATATGCAAATACCTGATTTGTTTGCACAACTTTAATTGAGAAATTCAAGTTAAGGGATAATGAACTGAGATTAATTTTTTTTGGACATTTTCTTTCCAGTGACTTTTTCATCAAACACACTCCTGGAAAATAACATACAAGGCCAAGTTTATAAATATAGCATGATCCCAGAAAAATATATGACAACACATACTTTCCTATCCCAGACCCTACTCTCATGGCAAAATTCATTAATTAATCTTTTACATTCAAAGCTCCCTTCATTAAACTAAAATTTCCACTCTTTCTATGAAACTTACTGATTGAGACTGTTGTGAGTTAAGTCAGGTCCCCTCATAATTCACATGCTGAAGTCTTAAATTCCAAACTCTCCAAAGAGTGTGGTGTTATTTGGAAATAGGGTCATTAGAGATGTAATTAGTTAAGACAAGGTTGTACTGGATTAGGGCAGGCTGTAAATCCAACATGACTGGTATCCTCGTCAGAAGGGGAAATTTGGAGACAGACCACATACACAAGTAGAACATTGTGAAAATGAAGGCAGAGATTGAGATGATGCTCCTACAAGCCAAAGGCTGAAGATTGACAACAACTCACCAGTCACTAGGTAAGAGGTATGGAACAGATTCGCTCACAAAGCCCCCAAAGGAATCAACCTTGCTGAACTTTGATCTTGGACTTGTAGGCTCCAGAATTGTAAGACAGTACATTTCTGTTATTTAAACTACATGATTTACGGTACTTTGTTACAACAGCTCTAGTGAAACAGTTCAGAGACCAGGAGCTAGAAAGAATCATGTGGGCAGTCACTTATAAGCCTGCCAATTATATATGTTACTGTAATTTTTAATTGATTTTAAATATTGTCTAAACCACCTAAATATATTTGCAAAATATGACATTGTTTCTATGGCAACCATATTGAAACCTTCAAAAGACTGGGTAAAGAGAAATAACATCTAAAACATTTAGATGTGGACAAAATAACTTAAAGAAGCAGGGAGAAAATCATAAAAATATTGTAAGACTCTATCTTAGATGGCTTTGCAAGTGCTTTTATATCCTCACTGTACTCTAATGAAACAAACTAGAAATTGTAGATGAAGCATTTGAATGACATTTATGAAACTGGAGGACCCATCCGTGGACTCATAGGCCCAATACAGTTAAAGGCTAGGCCTTACATCAGATGTTTATTAAAAGTGCTTTTGTATATTATAATATACTATATATTATAATACTTCTATAATTTTGTATATATATACTATATATACTATACTATATATATATACTGTATATATACTATATAGTAATATAATACTTCTATTATTATTTAAAAATCATTCCATGGTTTGGCTGTTTTGATTAACTACTCACCTCAATTTTGTCCAATAACAGAATTTCTACTGTGTTCCTTCCTCCTGAGTCATAATTTGCTTTAGAATTCTTCTCAACATGCACTCTAGGAAGATACTTGTCAACAGAGTATGAGAAAAACCTTTGATATCCCTTTTATAAAGAATCTGCCTGCCAAGTGGGAGACCTGGGTTCAATCCCTAGGGTGGAAAGATCCCCTGGAGGAGGGCATGGCAACCACTCCAGTATTCTTGCCTGGAGAATTCCATGGACAGAGGCGCCTGGAGGGCTGTAGTCCCTACGTGGCAAAAAGTCGAACATAACTGAACAACTAAGCACAGGACATCTCTTTGATAACTCTTTTTATTGAAACATGCATTAGATGTTTATTTTGGCACAATAATTTTTATTTTTATTTATTTATTTATTTATTTTGTTTTTTAAAT
Organism: Ovis aries; assembly: GCF_016772045.2. Classification (NCBI taxonomy): domain Eukaryota; kingdom Metazoa; phylum Chordata; class Mammalia; order Artiodactyla; family Bovidae; genus Ovis; species Ovis aries. Next base: position 72,158,317 of record NC_056062.1, on the reverse strand, counting down.
TTTAAAATCTTTAATTCTTATATGCGTTCCCAAACATGAACCCCCCTCTCACCTCCCTCCCCATAGCATCTCTCTGGGTCATCCCCACGCACCAGCCCCAAGCATGCTGTATCCTGCGTCAGATATAGACTGGTGATTCAATTCTTACATGATAGTATACATGTTTCAATGCCATTCTCCCAAATCATCCCACCCTCTCCCTCTCCCTCTCCCTCTGAGTCCAAAGGTCCGTTATACACATCTGTGTCTTTTTTCCTGTCTTGCATACAGGGTCGTCATTGCCATCTTCCTAAATTCCATATATATGTGTTAGTATACTGTATTGGTGTTTTTCTTTCTGGCTTACTTCACTCTGTATAATCGGCTCCAGTTTCATCCATCTCATCAGAACTGATTCAAATGAATTCTTTTTAATGGCTGAGTAATACTCCATTGTGTATATGTACCACAGCTTTCTTATCCATTCATCTGCTGATGGACATCTAGGTTGTTTCCATGTCCTGGCTATTATAAACAGTGCTGCGATGAACATTGGGATACATGTGTCTCTTTCCATTCTGGTTTCCTTGGTGTGTATGCCCAGAAGTGGGATTGCTGGGTCATAAGGTAGTTCTATTTGCAATTTTTTAAGGAATCTCCACACTGTTCTCCATAGTGGCTGTACTAGTTTGCATTCCCACCAACAGTGTAGGAGGGTTCCCTTTTCTCCACACCCTCTCCAGCATTTATTGCTTGCAGATTTTTGGATCGCAGCCATTCTGACTGGTGTGAAGTGGTACCTCATTGTGGTTTTGATTTGCATTTCTCTAATAATGAGTGATGTTGAGCATCTTTTCATGTGTTCGTTAGCCATCCGTATGTCTTCTTTGGAGAAATGTCTATTTAGTTCTTTGGCCCATTTTTTGATTGGGTCGTTTCTTTTTCTGGAATTGAGCTGCAGAAGTTGCTTGTATATTTTTGAGATTAGTTGTTTGTCAGTTGCTTCATTTGCTATTATTTTCTCCCATTCAGAAGGCTGTCTTTTCACCTTGCTTATATTTTCCTTTGTTGTGCAGAAGCTTTTAATTTTAATTAGATCCCATTTGTTTATTTTTGCTTTTATTTCCAGAATTCTGGGAGGTGGATCATAGAGGATCCTGCTGTGATTTATGGCTGAGAGTGTTTTGCCTATGTTCTCCTCTAGGAGTTTTATAGTTTCTGATCTTACATTCAGAAAATTTTTTTCCTTGACTCAACATTGTGTCTGGAAATATTCCTAAAAATATGCTGCTACTGCTGCTGCTGCTAAGTCGCTTCAGTTGTGTCCGACTCTGTGCGACCCCATAGACGGCAGCCCACTGGGCTCCCCCATCCCTGGGATTCTCCAGGCAAGAATACTGGAGTGGGTTGCCGTTTCCTTCTCCAGTGCGTGAAAGTGAAAAGTGAAAGTGAAGTTGCTCAGTCGTGTCCGACTCTCAGTGACCCCATGGACTGCAGCCCACCAGGCTCCTCTGTCCATTGGATTTTCCAGGCAAGAGTACTGGGGTGGGGTGCCATTGCCTTCCCCTCCTAAAAATATGACTGACTCTTAAATCTAAAAATTTGAAAGAAAACTTAAACTGTGTAATTACTTGCTTCTCTTTTGTCTGGTTCAGAAAGTGAAAGTGAAAGTGACGTCATTCAGTCGTGTCTGACTCTTTGCGACCCCATGGACTGTAGCCCACCAGGCTCCTCTATCCATGGGATTCTCCAGGCAAGAATACTGGAGTGGGTTGCCATTTCCTTCTCCAGGGGATCTTCCCAACCCAGGGATTGAACCCAGGTCTCCCGCATTGCAGGCAGACCCTTTAACCTCCGAGCCACCAGAAAGGGACTTAATAAAGCTCTGAAGGGTAAGTAAAGACCAACACAGTGACGAACACTAGAAGTAAAAATAGTTTAAAAAGATGGAAAATAAAAGCAAGTACATAGAGACATACACACTTGCTATTAACGGGCCACAAATTGAAACTAGATTACTATTCAGTTCAGTTCAGTCACTCAATTGTGTCTGTTTGCAACCCCATGGACTGCAGCATGCCAGGCCTCCCTGTCCATCACCAACTCTCGGAATTTAATCAAACTCATGTCCAGTGAGTTGGTGATGCCATCCAACCATCTCATCCTCTGTTGTCCCTTTCTCCTCCTGCCTTCAACTGTTCCCAGAATCAGGGTCTTTTCAAATGTTCTTTGCATCAGATAGCCAAAGTACTGGAGTTTCAGCTTCGGCATCAGTCTTTCCAATGAGTATTCAGGACTGATTTCCTTTAAGATGGACTGGTTGGATCTCCTTGCAGTCCAAGGGACTCTCAAGAGTCTTCTCCAACACCACAGTTCAAAAGCATCAATTCTTTGGTGCTCAGCTTTCTTTATAGTACAACTCTCACATCCATACATGACTATGGGAAAAACCATAGCCTTGACTAAATGGACCTTTGTTGGCAAAGTAATGTCTCTGCTTTTTAATATGCTGTCTAGGTTGGTCATAACTTTCCTTCCAAGGAGTAAGCATCTTTTAATTTCATGGCTGCAGTCACCATCTGCAGTGATTTTGGAGCCCAAGAAAATAAAGTCTGTCACTGTTTCCACTATTTCCCATCTATTTCCCATGAATTGATGGGACCAGATGCCATGATCTTCGTTTTCTGAATGTTGAGCTTTAAGCCAACTTTTTCACTCTCCTCTTTCACTTTCATCAAGAGGCTCTTTAGTTCTTCTTTGCTTTCTGCCATAAGGGTGGTGTCATCTGCATATCTGAGGTTATTGATATTTCTCCCGGCAATCTTGATTCCAGCTTGCGCTTGTTCCAGCCCAGCGTTTCTCATGATGTACTCTGCATAGAAGTTAAATAAGCAGGGTGACAATATAACAACCTTGATGTACTCCTTTTCCTGTTTGGAAAAGGAGTCTGTTGTTCCATGTCCAGTTCTAACTGTTGCTTCCTGACCTGCATACAGATTTCTCAAGAGGCAGGTCAGGTGGTTTGGTATTCCCATCTCTTTCAGAATTTTCCACAGTTTATTGTGATCCACACAGTCAAAGGCTTTGGTGTAATTACTGAAGCAGAAATAGACGTTTTTCTGAAACTCTCTTCCTTTTTCAATGATCCAACAGATGTTGACAACTTGATCTCTGGTTCCTCTTTTCTAAATCCAGCTTACTATAAGATTTTTTAAAAGGGTAATATTGATTAACACAGTTAAAATACATTTCTTATAATTGGTAGTTTAATTTAGATCCTTGAATAAATTCAGGTTCAATATTGTAGGCAACAGTGCTACATAGACATTACTGGTGCCTTCCAGTGCATCGTATCAGTAAGAATATACAGGCCAGGCCACTGTTCCACTTGTGGTGAGTTTATTATATCAAATGGTTCAGGTATTTTCACCTCCGTCTATTGTAAAATTTCCCATCAACTTTTCACCTCTTGATTACTGCCAGGATCCTGTGTATCATTAGGGCTTGCGAAATGGTGCCTTTCACATTTTTATCATTCCTTGTGTTTTATTGGTGGTGGTGGTTTTGTTGCTAAGTCGTGTCTGACTCTTGTGACCCCATGGACTGTTGCCTGCCAGACTCCTCTGTCCATGGGATTTCCCAGACAAGAATATTGGAATGGGATGTCATTTCCTTCTCCAGGGTCTGTATGATTAACTAACACTGTTACCTTCTGAAAATCTTTCCCTCACCTAAATACTATTAATAAATACTAAATAATATTCAGTTACCCCTAAATACTATTCATAAAGGAAAGAGTGTTTAATTCTTTCCCATTACATATCAATTTTCAGAATAGCAAAGAATGGTTTAAGACTGGTAAAATAAGCTGTAAGTATTATTGTTGGATTTAAAGTGAAGATCTGTGTGAAAACATGTGATACATATAAGCCACATAGTGAGAATTATATTAAAAATAAACTACTTGGACTCCAACCAGTCCATTCTGAAGGAGATCAGCCCTGGGATTTCTTTGGAAGGAATGATGCTGAAGCTGAAACTCCAGTACTTTGGCCACCTCATGCGAAGAGTTGACTCATTGGAAAAGACTCTGATACTGGGAGGGATTGGGGGCAGGAGGAGAAGGGGACGACAGAGGATGAGATGGCTGGATGGCATCACTGACTCAATGGACGTGAGTCTGAGTGAACTCCGGGAGTCGGTGATGGACAGGGAGGCCTGGCGTGCTGCAATTCATGGGGTCGCAAAGAGTCGGACACGACTGAGCAACTGAACTGAACTGAACTTGGACTACAACATGAAGAAAAGATAGGAGAAGGACAGTAGAAATAGAAATACAGCAGTAGTCTTATCAAGAGGTGATCATCAGGCTTTACATAATATATTTTGCTCATTTCTTTAAATTTTATCATTTCAACTTTTATGTCCTAAGAACTGGGAGTTTATGTATGGATTTCTTTTGAGTTTTATCATCTTAATGTAATTGATATGCTAAATTTAATAATAATATATAAAAGTTTACTGTAACTGTGATGTATTAGAGGTATGCTTTCTTTTTTTTCTAATAATAGATCTTAAGGTGTTACTGTTATTCTTGTTTAAGCCTCAGGAATATACTTGGACCTTGGGGATTGTTATATCTTTGTTTTCATAATAAACTCCTACACTGTTTCTGAAATTGATTCTTGGAGCAAGCAACTTACTCACTCATAAATATAATTTGCATATGCCTGCCAGATCATGTACTTCTTCCCCTGCACCTTAGCAGACCCACATTGAATTAATTAATTTAATTACTTCAAACCCTTATTGAAGAATAACTGTGTGCCAGACTCCAAGGATAAAATGATGGCTTGGGCTCAGACTACCTTCAAAAAGCTCGAAGTACAGAGAAGACAGGCAAATGATGCGATAATTGAAATCCACTTCTATGGATTCAGTTGTAGAGGCATGTCCAGGGTGCAGTGGTGGCAAAGGACAGGAAGGCCATCCACTGCAGAGTAGGAGGGGTAGTGGGAGAGTGGCTGAGCGATCAGCTTTCAGAGACAGAGTAGGGAAACATTGCCGATGTTGTTGGTGAGACTTAAAGCTGATGAGATAAAACAAGCAATAGGAATCTCCTCAGTGATCCCAGGGACAGAGTGACAGATACACACTGGACACACTTAAGTTGTTAATGATAGATAGGACATGTTTAGTTGTTTGCAAAATTAGATAGATATTATATATTAAGTATAGTAAACATGCAGCCAGTTTGCCCGTATAGAAGCTTCCATTTTCCTGTTAAACCTGCCCTACTGTACCACTGTTACCTAGAAGGCACTGTCCTTCCCTCACTCTTGGGCTTTCTGAAAGATAATGGAAACTAACGTATCCTCAAGTCATGCCTGGTAATCTATACTGAAGAATAGTTGCATCTATAAACTGTTGAATAACAGCAGTTAAAGAACGTAGTAAAAGGTCAGCTAAGAAATAAATAAAGAAACCTTATTGTTATTTTAGCCATTTACTGGAAATTGAGCAGCAAAGCAAGGTATGTAGTGGCCCAACTGGTCTTGCCTGTTGTTTGGAAGTGGGGCTGACTCTTGGAGGTTCTTGGAGAATTTAGGGGAGTAACAAGAAAGCAAGTCTCAATGTGGAAGGTCTAAGTTTTTTGATAACAGCAGTTCTACTTGGTAGACTTACCTGTAGGCTATATTTTAAGGGTCCTTAAAAGAAAATTTCTAAGTGCTGCATAAAAAAAGTTATTGAATACATTGTCACATACAGGAGAGTAATGAAAATAACATTTGATGCTAAGTATAGTTTATATTAGGGTAAATACACAAGAATCAAGTATCTTGAGTTTTCATGGCAGAATCCCTTGATGTTAACAAGAAGTATAGCATTCTTTTTAACTGAAACCCTGAGTAAAAACAGTCATAAGCCTTCCTAATTGAATAGAGTTTTAACAAATTCTTTGGTTTTTCAGTTAATTTTTTCATATGAATTGATCAGCATTGTTTCATTTTTGAGCATTGTATTAATGTAAAATATAATGAAGAATACACAATTATAATAAGGATGGAAACCTGACGTTTTTTACAGAATTAAGTAAACTACAAACCAGATGAAGAATATGAAATGGCTAAGGATGTGAGACTGGCAGCATTTATTTTCGTGTGTATTTTAAGTAAACAATGAATTATTTAAGTTT